>NC_043018.1:1388505-1411005 GCF_006345805.1 Octopus sinensis | reverse complement strand
TACACACAGACACACACATACACACATATATATAAATATATATGTACATTTAAACATATGTGTATATGCATATAAGCACACACAAAAATACACGCACACATACTGTATCTCTACTTATGTGTATATGTTTTTGTGTGCGTATGTATGAGTAAGTACGTGTGTTTGTGTAGTTTTGTATTTTTGTTATGTGTAACTACGTACAGGGGAATGATTTGAAAAGAGTGAAAAGAAAAGAAATCAATACATTGGTTTAGTAAATATTTATTATACATCGTGGTAGTCTTAGGTTTAATGAATCTGTTCCGCCGGGTTTCATGTTCGCATCGCTCAACATTCGTCGGACCCTTGAATAATGAAGCCTGTTATGTCATGGTATTTATGGGTGATTTATTTCGCTTCCTCTCAAAGCATTAGCATGGTGCGTTTATGTCCATACGTACATTAGTATACTAGTTTATGGGTCACGTTGCGAAAATGCATTAGATCTTTACTAAACTGGTTCGGTTACCAGGCTTAATATACGCGCTTCCTTGGAGTGAAGGGCGGACTGCTTTTGCAAATTGTTGCAACGTCTGTATTCTTCTCCTCTCACACACACACACACGGACACACACACAGACACGGACACACACACGAGGACACATTAATGGACATACACACACACATGCAAAGATAAAAAAAGGACACAGACATGCGCTGTTGCAACGTCTGTATTCTTCTCCTCACACACACACACAGACACACACACACAGACACACACACACAAACACACACACACGAGGACACACACACACACACATAAATGGACACACACACACACACATGCAAAGACAAAAAAGGACACAGACATGCGTTGTTGCAACGTCTGTATTCTTCTCCTCACACACTCACACACAGACACACATACACGGATACACACACACACATGCAAAGACAAAAAAGGACACAGACATACGCTCACGCCCACACAGATGCACACACATACGCATACGCGCACATACGGAAACATGCATACAGAAGTACACACGTACACACAAACACACAGGCAGCCAAACACATACGAAGGTGCATACATACACACAAACACACACACATACAGTGAGAAACACACATAAAGAGACACTGAGACACAGACACATGCTCAAACACACGAACACCCAAACACAGAAACACGCTGGTAAACACATGCCCACCCATATACACACGGACACACGGACACACGGACACACGGACACACGGACACACGGACACACGCATGCACATGCTCATGCACAGGCACAGACATATAGCAATATATTCAAAATTTATCAAACAGAGGCGCAGGAGTGGCTGTGTGGTAAGTAGCTTGCTAACCAACCACATGGTTCCGGGTTCAGTCCCACTGCGTGGCATCTTGGGCAAGTGTCTTCTGCTATAGCCCCGGGCCGACGAATGCCTTGTGAGTGGATTTAGTAGTCGGAAACTGAAAGAAGCCTGTCGTATATATGTATATATGTATATATGTATGTATGTGTGTGTGTGTTTGTGTGTCTGTGTTTGTCCCCCTAGCATTGCTGGACAACCGATGCTGGTGTGTCTCCGTCCCCGTCACCTAGCGGTTCGGCAAAAGTGACCGATAGAATAAGTACTGGGCTTACAAAAGAATAAGTCCCGGGGTCGATTTGCTCGACTAAAGGCGGTGCTCCAGCATGGCCGCAGTCAAATGACTGAAACAAGTAAAAGAGTAAAAAAAAAGAGTAAAGAGTAAAGGAGACGGTTTAACTGTCTTAGAGAGAAGCGTCATATGGGTGAACGTATGCGTTTGCGAAGGAAACAAAGAGTAAATCAAAACCGTTTCCTTATGTATATGAAAAATGACACTAGTCAGTATTAAACAAACATGCTCACATACAGATACACGCAGGCACAATCACACGCACAAATACATACACACTGATGAACTCATCTCGGAGAGATCTCAGACAAAGCCCAACATTGGAACATGTCGAAGCACTCCGTCGCTTACGACGACGAGGGTTCCGGTTGATCCGAATCAACGGAACAGCCTGCTCGTGAAATTAACGTGTAAGTGGCTGAGCACTCCAACACAGACACGTATACCCTTAACGTAGTTCTCGGGGATATTCAGCGTGACACAGAGAGTGACAAGGCCGGCCCTTTGAAATACAGGTACAACAGAAACAGGAAGTAAGAGTGAGAGAAAGTTGTGGTGAAAGAGTAGAGCAGGGAACACCACCACCCCTTGCCGGATCCTCGTGGAGTTTTTAGGTGTTTTCGCTCAATAAACACTCACAACGCCCGGTCTGGGAATCGAAACCGCGATCCTATAACCGCGAGTCCACTGCCCTACCCACTGGGCCATTGCGCCTCCACACATTGGAACATACGTTCAGAATAAATGGAAGTAGACGGACGTGCAACTAAAGAGGCTGCAACAATGCGATGCGATAATTATTTGATAAAAGTAAGAAAAGAGAGATAAGAATAGGAACAATACTGAACAATAACAATACGGGGCCGAACCAGTGTGTGTGTTTATTATTACTGGCATAATGCCCCTCCTAATGTTCAACAGTGTTTCTTCCACGAATTCACATCACGAAACTTGCAAACCAAATACAGATACGAACTATATATATATATATATATATATATATATATATATACACACACACACACACACACACACACACACACACATATAATATATATATATATATATATAATATATATATATATAATATATATATATATAAATATAAGAGAGTAACCACTATGTGGTCGACTCTAGCACTAAAAATAGATCCGCTAGATTTCAGCCACAAAGAATTGTTTCCGATGAACGGTAGCACGACCACTACCGCAAACGAACAGGGCAAATAAAAATAACAAAAATGCAGATTAGTCCAGGACAATTGTTTCGCTATTAATAAATTATGTCATTTTACTCACATAACATATCTGTAGCTCTTCAGCCGATAACTTTCATAGGAAACAATTCTTTGTGGCTGAAACCTAGCGGATCTATTTTCAGTGCTAGAGTCGACCACATAGTGGTTACCTTCTTATATTTATGTATAAAATTTATTGTATTCCTGGTTCTTATGCACTAACCCACTTGGTGTTAAATGGATGTACTATTAAATTAGTATCCAATTTTCTCACCCTTATTAGTTGATTATAGTATATATATATATATATATATATATATATATATATATATATATATATATATATATATATTATATATATATAGATAAATAGTAAATCACCCAAAACGAAGAACAAAGACAAGAACAAAAACAACAACGTGAGGACGTGGTACATGCAAAGTATTTGCAGACGCTAAGGGAGGGAGAGAAAGGTGGCTTTACGTTTTGAGCAATGCTCTTCGTCAGAAACAGGAGACAGAGGAAAGTCCGTGTGGAAATTTAGACGGAGGAGAGCAATCGCCAACGATTCACATGTGGTCACCACGTATGAGTGCTCGTTTTTCGTTTTGCCGAACGACCGACACAAATGGTTTCTTTATACTGGGCAAATATATATTAGCAGGATGTTAGCCCGCGTCCTCTATGAAATCGAAGTTGCCTATGGGCCAGTGCACGGGGTAAGACACGTCAGGTGTAGAAGTGATCGTAGTGTAACGTCACTTTTGATCAAGAACACACCACACCACATGGTCTAAGAACTGAAACCACGTTCTTATATATCTATATATATATATATATATATATATATAGCCTGGGCTTCAGAGGTCCACAACTCTTCAATATCCTCCCGAAGAACCTGAGAGAGTTGCATGGGGTGGATGCGGATGTCTTTAAAATAAAGCTGGACCTCTTCCTGTCAGGTGTCCCAGATGAACCAACTTCACGGCAGGAGGTGCAGATGAGGACAGCTGCATCAAACTCTGTCATGCACGAAATGTCAATTGCTAAAATGCATTCGTGAAGTAAAATCATGTAGCAACCCCGAATGACGGTGCCCCAGCATGGCCACAGCTCGTGAGCTGAAACTAGATGAAAATGAAAATGAAAAAAAAATGTTATATATACATACATACATATATATTTCTTTACTACCCACAAGGGGCTAAACATAGAGGGGACAAACAAGGACAGACAAAGGGATTAAGTCGATTACATCGACCCCAGTGCGAAACTGGTACTTTATTTATCGATCCCGAAAAGGATGAAAAGCAAAGTCGACCTCGGCGGAATTTGAACTCAGAACGTAGCGGCAGACGAAATACTGCTAAGCATTTCGCCCGGCGTGCTAAGCATTTCGCCCGGCGTTCTGCCAGCTTGCCGCCTTTATACATACATATATACATACATACACACAAACATACACACATATGTTTGTGAGCGTATGCCGGTTCGTGCTTGCTTCTGCTCTGTCTAATATATTCTGTACGTACCTAGAGAGTTCCTGAACGTTCTGAAGCGTATATTTCACATGGTATAAAGAAATCTCCATATTTCATTGGACAAAACAGACTCTCAGACATTCTATTCATATGAAGTTTACACATGATTTCTTTTTCCTTACATCGTGTCATTACTACCACCGACACCATAATCAGCGTGACAACTACAACAAAAAAAAAACAAAAACAAAAACAAAAAATAAACAACAACAACAAGAAACAATAACGTTAGAATGACGATATTTGCTAAAAACAATAGCGAAAATACCTTCACACAAATTGCAACGAACTCTTTTTTTTTTTTTTGCCTTTCCAAAACAGAATTAACAAAATGAAGGAAAGGTCAAGACAATGCAAAATAACAACTACTACTACTACTACTACTACTACTGCTGCTGCTACTACTACTACTACTACTACTACTACTACTACTACTACTACTACTACTACTACTACTACTACTACTACGACGACGACGACGACGACGACGAGATGATAAATGAGAATAAAACACATCTAGAAGCAATTAGAATGAAGTTATCTTCTATGTTGCTTGTGTACTATTGACAATTTATTTGTTATTTTTGTTGTTGTTGTTGTTTCCTTTTCTTCTTCTTCTCCTTCTTCTCCTTCTTCTTCTCCTTCTCCTTCTCCATCTACTTGTTCTTTCTCTTCTCTTTCCCATCCTCCTCCTCCACCTGATTATTATCACTGTTATTATTATCATTATTATTATTATTATTATTATTATTATTATTATTATTATTATTACTATTATTATTATTATTATTATTATTATTATTACTATTATTATTATTATTATTATTACTATTATTATTATTATTATTATTATTATTACTATTATTATTATTATTATCTATTATTATATTATTATTATTATTATTATATATTATTATTAGTAGTAGTAGTAGTAGTAGTAGTAGTAGTAGTAGTAGTAGTAGCAGTATTGCTATTGTTATTGTTGTTAATGTGTTTTATGGGGATTTTTTCTTCTTCTTTTCCTTTATTGTTATTAGAACGCTGGACATAAATACGAGTTGTGTAACGGCTAATTTCTGTTTTCTACGAGAAGCAAAGCAATTTTAACTAGATAAATAATTTTCCTCAACTTATTAACTCCAGGCTCTGCTTCAACAGTACACATAAGCTTTACAATTTCTCTTCATTACGGTTATTACCAGTGATGTTGGCGATTCTATACCATAGAAAGTATGTTACACATTCTACAACATCTATACTGCCTTTATTATAAATACTTAAATATATAACTATATATATATAACTATACAGGCCCATATAGTTTCGCCATTTAACACGTCATACGGGGTGGTTTCGTAGTTGTTCCCTAAATCATTAATATTGAGTTTCTCCATCTTCTGCCAAAAGATTGAGGCTAGAAACGGAACGCTACGGATTAAAATACTCAACTCATAAACGAAATGCAACCTGGTATACCACAAAATAGTACAAAAATAATGAGTAATACTCTTTTAAAACTCTGGCGACTAGATGGCAAAATCGTTACCACGCCTGTAAAAATCCTAGGAGGCATTTCATCCTTCTCTATGCTCTGAACTCAAATTCAGCCGGGGCCTAGGAAGTCTAATATAATACTATTCCATTTAAATCCTAAAGTGTCAATCTAGGTTTAAAAGATAACTTTCTGGTCATATCCTATTTCACACAAAAAAAAAAATTGTTATCCTTTGCACAGAACGCACACATCTCCCATCTAAATTCTATTTACAATAAAACTATCAAACACCAAACTCGTCAGGTTTATATGTATATATAAATATATATATATATATATATATATAATATTATTAGAGACAAAACCACTATTTTGCAAAACAAACAAGGAAAGACTTAATCAATACATAAAATTTGATTTTTTGACTTTTTATAAAAATTTTATTAAAATTTTATGTATTGATTAAGTCTTTCCTTGTTTGATTTGCAAAATAGTGGTTTTGTCTCTAATAATATTATATAATACTTTACTATAAAATTGGATTTAATCCTAAATCTGATTTTTTCCCTGTAAATTTGGATTTATTCCCTAATATTTATTATATATATATATATATATATATATATATATAAAGGACATGAAGAAAATGCTGACAAAATAATTTAAGTAAGGGAGAGTGTATTTAATTAGGTGAAAGTTCTTTTTACCGGTTGCGCATTTGTTATACTTATCAAAAGATATTTTTTTAAGAGAGATAGAGTTCCTTTCTGATAGATCTTTTTCTCATATCTATATATATATATACACACACAGAAACGCACACATCTCTAAATATATGTCCATTAAAAGTAACTATAAGTAGACAGAGAAACAGGTAGATTGATATAGGTATATACGTGCAAAATATATCATGAGATTATATCTAATAGTACATACATGAGACATACATCTAGGTTTAATAGATAACTTTCTGGTCATATCCTATTTCACAAAAAAACTTTGTTATCCTTTGCACAGAACGCATACATCTCCCATCTAAATTCTATTTACAATAAGACTATCAAACACTAAACTCGTCAGGTTTCAGAAACACATGGTAATACTTTGAATAAACCTGCATTCATAGTACAACTTGGATGAACCTTTTTACGGGTATGAACCAACAAAATACAACTAAATGACACATCTTAAAATGCAGTTGAAACAGGTGTCGGGTATTGATTTGAAGTAGATAGGAGTGGCTGTGTGGTAAGTAGCTTGCTAACCAACCACGTGCTTACGGGTTCAGTCCCACTACGTGGCACCTTGGGCAAGTGTCTTCTGCTATAACCCCAGGCCGACCAATGCCTTGTGAGTGGATTTGGTAGACGGAAACTGAAAGAAGCCTGTCGTATATATGTATATATATATATAAGTGTGTGTATATGTTTGTGTGTCTGTGTTTGTCCCCCTAGCATTGCTTGACAACTGATGCCGGTGTGTTTACGTCCCCGTCACTTAGCGGTTCGGCAAAAAGAGACCCGATATAATAAGTACTGGGCTTACAAAGAATAAGTCCCGGGGTCGATTTGCTCGACTAAAGGCAGTGCTCCAGCATGGCCGCAGTCAAAATGACTGAAACAAGTAAAAGAGTAAAAGAGTAAAAGAGTAAAAATATTGTGTTTATAATACAGTAATAAAGAGCTTCGATGTGTCAATGTTATCCATTCTTACATTAATGTCTCGAATGTACACTCTGTATAAAATCTAAATAAACAAAGTAAGGATTAACCTGTGAAATACCGTGTAACAGCTTATGTAAACAATTTTCTGTATTTCCATATTTTACGCTGTGGTTACCCAGTACCTGAATTGCACTAGCATACTTGTGAGATATTCCTTATTCATCTAGGTTTTATATATATATATATATATATACATATATGTATGTATATACGCATATATGTATGTATCTGTGAGTGTGTGAGTGTCTGTGTGTGCGTGCGTGTGCGTACGTGTGTGTGTGTCATTGTGTGTAAGTATATGTATATATATATATATATATATATATATATATATATATATATATATAAATGTAAAAATACAAACTGGGAATGAAACATTTAGAAGACATACAAAAAATACGGACGGACTTCGAAGCCTTCATCATTAGTCAAGAACCGGATCATCTTCGCAATTTCGTGATTAATATTATATATATATATATATATATATATATATATATATATATATTAATATATATATATATATATAAATATACATATACATCTGTATATGTATATTTATATATATATATATATATATTATATATATATATATAATATACATATACAGATGGAGAGAGAGAGAGAGAGATAAGTATATGTCTACGTATGAAAAGATACAGATAAATACACAAGCACAAACACATATGTATATATAAACATATATATATATACACACACAGAAACGCAACATCTCTAAATATATGTCCATTAAAAAATAACTATAGATAGACAGATAAACAGCTAGATTGATATAGGTATATACCTGCAAAATATATCATGAGATTATATCTAATAGTACATACATGAGACTCGTATTTGAATTATTAAACCATATATTTATAAAACAAATAGCAGGTGCTTAGGTCTGGCTTTGATTGTTTTTCCAATATCAGTCTATCTATTAATCCATTTATCTACATATGTTCACGTATATATATATATATATATATATATATATATATATATATATATATATATATATATATATATAATATATATATATATATATACCTATATATATATATATATGTATATATACGCATATACATAGAATATATATATACACACACATACATACTTACATAAATATGTATATATTTATGTATATATATGTACTTTAGCTTTTTTCCGAGTTTTACTAATGCCATCCATCATATATTGTTTTCTTTAACGATAATATATACAAAATATTTCTGGTCAAATATACTTTTATTGTGTAGCTCTACTGTGTGTCGGTGACGAATCTATTCAGTAGTCGCTTACTATTGTCACTACGCAGTTTGTCTGTATGGCTGAAATAAATATCAGAAACTGATAACGTGTGGAGTCGTAGTACACTTTCACGTTTTCGTTTCGTTGTTGTGAAGGAAAAAATAGCGAGGGCCTTGCAAATAAACACACAGAAACACACTCACATACATATAGGCTTCAATACATACATATATGCATGAATATATGTATCTACGTATATAGGCAAGTATGTACATATATGTATGTATTATGTTGTCATGAAAGTTCTTGCGGAATTTTTAATTTGTGTTTTAAATGGTGTATTTTCCAATTCATTTTCTTTAATTTACTTTCATTGTATATATCATTTTAAATCCCGTTACTCGCTCTATCTAATCGTGTTACTCTTTATCTCCTTGAAAAATTAGGCCATTTTTTTCGGGAACGTTGTATACAACATGGACAGAAAGCAAATTCGCTCAATTTTCTTATTCCAGTTCAAGCTAGGCCAAAAAGCTGCTGAAGCAGTTCGCGATATCAACGATGCGTTTGGCTCAGGAACCACTAATGAACGTACAGCAAAATGGTGGTTCAAGAATTTCTCGAGCGGTGACGAAATATGATAAGCGTAGTGGTCGGCCATCAGATGTTGACAACGATCAACTAAGAGCCTTAATCGAAGCCAATCCACGCACGGACTGTTCGAGAGTTTGCTTCTGAATTAGTCGTAACGCATACGACAAATTCCAACCATTTGAAAGAGATTGGGGAAACAAAAATACTTGAGAAATCGGTGCCGCAAGAACTGAACGACAGGCAAAAAAATAAATTCAGTGGACCCTGTAGGTTACAATGCTTCCCTGAAAATGCTTGATTAAGTTGTCGGAATATTTTAATTAAATATCTTAATGCTTTTACAAGAATTACTATTCTCAACTTCGAAATCTGTGGATACTGCACGGTCGTGTGGTAAGAAGTTTATCTCCCAGCCACTTGGCCCCGAATTCAGCGGACCCTTGTGCAAGTGGTCTCTTCTATAGCCTTAGGCCTAAGTGATGTTGACAGTAGGATGCTGAAAGTAGCCCGTCTCATATTTGTGTGTACGTGTGTATATATGTGCACGTATGTCGTGTATGAGTTTTTGTATGTGTTTGTCTCCCAACACCGCTACAGAAAAGGTTTTGGTTTGAATACATACACCACGTTACGTAACGTTTCAGCTACCTTGACCAATGGAACATGTACCAGGTTTAAATAAATTAAGAACTTGGATCGATCAGTTCGCCGTGTCATCTTCCCTTCTTTTACGCAACAAGAACGACCCGTTTCTCGAACGGATTGTGACTTCCGATGACAAGTGGTTTTTTTACGACAACCAGCGACGCTCAGCTCAGTGGTTGCAGGTCACTTGCGAAGGACCGGCGTCCCATCCAGGTGGGGAACCTATACGCCAAAGAAACCGGGAAACCGGCCCTTATGAGCCAGACATGGCTCGAGAAGGAATAAACAAAAACAAACTTTTTAGAAGGTAAAAGATAATCGACATTGCTTTAGTAGAAGAAGCGTTTCTTTCAATGCTTGAATACTTTTAAAACATTTCCGATGGCTTCGCTTCCATCGTAGTTTTAAAGAAAAATAGCAGTACAACCATCTACCTTTTGCATCGTACTTGATAAATTGCAAGTTCCATGATATTACTATATTTGCCTTGGTTCATATTTCTGTCCTTGATCCACCTGTCACGCATCTGAAAGCGTACTTAAACTGTTCATATATTATCCGTGTATTGGTCAGCGTGAGAAAAATCAAACCCTCGTAGGTTCTTTATTTGTAAATTTACTGTCCAGTAATTCCTTGCCATATCGCTTTTCACCTATCACGGTTACTTATTGAAGCTTACAGCGATTCCTCCATGGTATTTTTCTGCATTTATATTTTAAAAAAAAACATATTATAAAATTATAAAAATAATAAAGAACTATGCACAGTAATGCCCGCGATAGTCGGGGTATTATTGTACTTCAGTTGTATACCATAGATCAGTGTCTGCCACATTTCTTTTCCCTTACGACACACTGAGCGAAGAGAATTTATTTTGCGGCACACCAAATAAAAATCCCAAGAAAATTGAATATACTTTATTAGAATGAGTAAAAATAAAGAAATTCTTATTGTAGTAACAATAGAATAATATGGTTTTATGAACATATATACATATAATACAATAGTAAGATTTTAGTGAGAAAGATCAATCTATTCTGAGAATGAATTTTATCATGACCCGGCTCTAAATTTGATAAACAAGTACTTAAATTCTCATCTACCATTTGTAATCGTTTCGGTCTTTTATTTTTACTTCATTTCCATAAGCTCAGAGATACCTAATTGCCCCAGATTCGAAGATCCAAAGGGCAACAGAGGTTTAACAGCTGTTATAGCTAGTCGACGATATTGGCTCCAAAGAGGAATCGAAAATTCTGACAAGTGTAGCACAGAAAATGAGGCTATGTGCACAGGATTGTTTTTCAAGTCTAATAAATTGTCTTCTGTTAATGTGAATGGCAGGTGTGTACTGTCGTATCTTGCGAAAAGATTGATGACTTACTCGGAAATTTGATAATGACATCAAGGAATCTACTTTGAAAATAGTACAGAGCGGTTTTCTACTGTCTTCTGTAATTCTGAGAAGATTTCAAATCTGTTTGGAAAAGCCACTACGCCTGAGAAGCAATCAAGCTGTTTTCCTTCTCCACTGTTCTAACTTGTCGGTTAAAGATTTTAATTTACCTGTAATGGTAATAATATTTTCGTTCGCTCTTTGCAGACTCAAGTTTAAAACATTCAACTTCTTAAAAAAGATCATTGAGAACTGCTACTTCCAGCTGCCAATTATCATCGTTAAGAACTTCGAATCCAGAATTTTCATCAACGAAGAAACATATTATTTCATTTTGTAAAGAGATAACTCGAGAGTGCACTTTTCTTTTCGAGAGCCATCGCACTTCTGTCTGAAGCAGTAAACACTTAAAATCAGATTCTATACTTTCACATACGAATCAAAAGTGTCTGCACCGCAGCGAATATGATTTTATGTAATTCAACACTTTAGCAACGTTGTCCAACGCCTTCAGGAGGCAATCAGGTAGAGATTCGGACGCCAAAATTCGCGGTGAATCATGCTATGTACAACTTTAACATGTAAACTTTTTAAATAATAAGCCATAAATCCTTTTTATCGACCATGCATAGATGGAGCGCCATAAGAGCAAATGCTAATATAAGTTTGCCACTGCATCCCTCTCAATATGACATCTAGGTTTAACAGGTTGAAGTCATATCCTGTCTTTTTTTCCTTTCAATTCACAACAAAACGATAAATGGTTTATGATTTTACCACGTCTGATGATTCGCAGAACTGAAATTAGTTGAGCTTTGTTGCTGGTGTCTGTACTTTCATTGCAAGGCCCACACGATTTCGAGTTCATATATTTTTTGCTTCAGTTTGCAGAGCTTATCATCAACGAGAAATCGTGTGGGTAGATAAAGGAATGGTCTTAATTTGTTTGATTCTTTCATCACAAATCATTGTTCCAACGGCGATCTCCAAGGCTATTTTCGACATCAGAATGTGATGTTTTTCTTATTTACCAAAAGCTGTGCAAGCTTGTAACTAGCAATTTGAGATTTCTCGGGAATTGAGTGAAATTTCTTCAGCCTTTTTGATTGAATTTTGCAATTATTTCTTAGCCTCTTAAAGTATTCTCTTAGTTTTTCCTTACGTTGCAGATTATTTGTTATGAAATGATGTTGAAGTTTCCTGGGAACCATCACTTCATTTGAGAGAGTTGCTAAACAAATCATACAAAAAAGGAGTGGAGGCGCAATGGCCAGTGGTTAGGGCAGCGGACTCGCGGTCATAGGATCGCGGTTTCGATTCCCAGACCGGGCGTTGTGAGTGTTTATTGAGCAAAAACACCTAAAAAAAGCTCCACGAGGCTCCGGCTGGGGATGGTGGTGATCCCTGATGTACTCTTTCACCACAACTTTCTCTCACTCTTTCTTCCTGTTTCTGTTGTACCTGTTTTTCAATGGGCCGGCCTTGTCACTCTCTGTGTCACGCTGTATATCCCCGAGAACTACGTTAAGGGTGCACGTGTCTGTGGAGTGCTCAGCCGCTTACACGTTAATTTCACGAGCAGGCTGTTCCGTTGATTCGGATCAACCGGAACCCTCATCGTCGTAACCGACGGAGTGCTTCCACACAAAAAAGGAACCGAATTGTCTTTTTCCGATAATATATACGCACTTTGGATGTAATATTCATTATATTTTCGTTTTGATGAGGTGGACATTTTATTCTGCTGTTTGTCTTGTTTACTATGACTCTCCTTCTCATTCTTCTGAGGTCGCAAAAAAAATTTGTCCATGTTTAAATCTAAAACTAAAAATCGATTAAAATTAGCATAAAATAATTTCTGTAAATCATAAATAAATCAAAATATAAAAACTACAATTACTACTAAACAACTTACTTACAAGCAATCCTGGTTTAAATATTACATTTAAAATGTAATATATTGGTAGCTACAAAATATTACATTTTTGCATTTAAACCGGGATTGTCTCCTTTACGCTTTTATTATTTTACTTGATTTAGTCGCTTGACTGCGGCTATGCTGGAGCACCACTATTAGTCGAACAAATCGACCTCAGGACTTATTCTTTGTAAGCTTAGTACTTATTCTATCGGATCCCTGTTGCCGAACTGACAAGTTACGGGGACACCAACACACAAACATCGGTTGTCAAGTGATGAGGGGGGGGGACAAATACGCACACAAACATGCATATATACATATATATATATATATATATATATATAATATATATATATATACACCACACACACATGCATATATATATATATATATATATATATATATATATACATATATATGACGGGCTTCTTTCAGTTTTCAGTTTCTGTCTACCAAATCCAATCACAAGGCTTTAGTCGGCTAGTGGCTATAGTGGAAGACACTTACCCAAGGTGCCACGCAATGGTGCTGAACCTGGAGTCATGTGGTTGGTAAGCAAGCAACTTAACGCACAGTCACTCCAATAAGTAAATTGTTTAGTAGTCGTATTAGATTTTAATTTTTGATTTATTTATATTTTCATTCGTCGTGTACTTTAATTAATTTTTTATACCATAGTTTACGGTATTTCATTTATTTATTTACTTGTTTCAGTCATTTGACTGTGGCCATGCTGGAGCACCACCTTTAGTCGAGGAAATCGACCCCAGGAGTTATTCTTTGTAAGCCTAGTACTTATTCTATCAGTCTCTTTTGCCGAACCGCTAAGTTACGGGGACGTAAATACACCAGCATCGGTTGTCTGGCAATGTTGGGGGAGGGGGCAAACACAACACACAAACATACACATATATATATATATACATATATACGACGGGCTTCTTTCAGTTTCCGTCTACCAAATCCACTCACAAGGCTTTGGTCGGCCCGAGGCTATAGTAGAAGACACTTGCCCAAGGTGCCACGCAGTGGGACTGAACCCGGAACCATGTGGTTCGTAAGCAAGCTACTTACCACACAGCCACTCCTACGCCTATATATAATTAACTTATATTTATGCTCGAACTTTGCGAATGTTCCCGAAAACACCACTGTAACGCGGCACACAGTTTGGCAGTCACTGCCATAAGTGATTAGGTACGTAAATTCTCACATCTATTCCAGCTGTTTCTCTTATTTCTAAGTAACATCGGATCTATCATACATTTAAACTAGAAATTCTGTGACAGGAGTGATATTCTTCGATGTTCAACGCCGGATATGAATGACAAAGATTAATCTTTAAATATATCAATAATGAAGGCTTGATATTCAAATAGCAGTACTGCTAGCATACATCTATTTCAGTCGTAAGTCAGTGGCCGTGCTGGAGCATCACCTTGGGGGAATTTTAATCGAACTGATCGACCCAAGTTCTTAATTTATTTAAACCTGGTATTTGTTCAATTGGTCATGGTAGCTGAAACGTTGAGTAACGTGGGGTATGTATTCAAACCAAAACCTATTCTGTAGCAGTGTTGGGAGACAAACACATACAAAAACTCATACACGACATACATACACACTGAATATCCCCGAGAACTACGTTAAGGGTGCACGTGTCTGTGGAGTGCTCAGCCACTTACACGTTAATTTCACGAGCAGGCTGTTCCGTTGATTCGGATCAACCGGATCCCTGATCGTCGTGACCGACGGAGTGCTTCCACTTCCACACACATATACACACGTACACACACAGATATGAGACGGGCTACTTTCAGCATCCTACTGTCAACATCACTTAGGCCTAAGACTATAGAAGAGACCACTTGCACAAGGGCCAACTGAATTCGGGGCCAGGTGGCTGGGAGATAAACTTCTTACCACACGACCGTGCAGTATCCAAACATTTAGAAGTAGAGAAAAGTAATTCTTATAAAAGCATTAAGATATTTAATTAAAATATTCTGACAACTTAATCAAGCATTTTCAGGGAAGCATTGTAACCTACAGGTCTGTATATATTCGTGCTAAATATTTATTACTTACTTAAAAGAATATATATTAAATGACTCGACATTGCATGATTTCAATGTCAAGCTTTTAAGAGAAAAATACGACGATCATAGACGTGATGCTAGGAAGAAAAATAAAAAAAAGCGAAACAGTTTTCAAAGATAAAACAAGTTTTAAATATTATCGATCGTTACTTTTTTTATAGAAGCAAGAACATCGTTGCACGAATTTCTAATATTATTTCAAGTATAGAATGGTTTTAGGATACAATTGATTAAAATAAAGTCAAAAGCCGAATGAAAATAATGGGTAAAGTATAATGTAACTATTTGTTTATATATCTATATAGCGACCAACGTGTCTAAGAATATATCAATAAATATAGATTTATCTCTCTCCGTCCCTACCTTCACATATATATATATATATATATATATAATATATATATATATATATATAATATATATATATATATATATATATTATACATACATACATATATATATAGACGCATACATATATATATTCACATATATATGTATATATATTTTATATATACACACACATGTATTCACACACACACATAAATATATACATAATCACACATATACATGCATATATATAATGATATACATACATATACATAGATATCAATATCAATATAAATATATATATATATATATAATCGTACACATAACATACACACGCGCGCGCATAAAATATGTGATATATATATATATATGTATATATATATGTATGTATGTATGTATGTATGTATGTATGTATGTATGTATGTATGTATATGTATATGTATACGAGTGTTATGTGTTTCTGAATGAATTTGCGTGTATAAATGCAGGAGTAAAATGAGATGAAACGGTTTAAAGTAAAATAAACCAAAATATAGCGAATTCCGCAAGAAATTAAGGAAATAGAAGTTTTGTTATATGAAATCAAATGCAAACGTTTTCTTTTGTTTGGATCAGGAAATGCGGAGAATTAAAATTACAACAGATAAGATTATTTATTGTGTTTTATTTCGGATACGAAGCAAGAAAAAATTTGTTGGAAGTTCGAAGTAATTGATTTTCTTTCTCATATTATTCCTTTCTATTTATATTTTTATAAGTGTGACTTGATTTGCTTTTGTGCTTTCTTTACATTCATTGAAATATAAAAGCGAAATATAAAAATAATATTCCTCGCACACTCAAATTTTGATTTCCTGAAGGAAATAAATATTACTTCCCCACCCAAATAAAGTAGGAAAAAAGTAGAAAACCCAGGGTAAGTTTCTAAATATATTTCCTTTGGTGCAATATCTCCCTCTCTCTCTCCCTCTCTCTCTCTCTCTCTCTCTCTATCTATCTATCTAAATATCTATCTATCTATCTACCTATTTATCTCTCTATCTCTCTACCTATCTATTTATTTATCTATCTATCTACATATCTATCTATCTATCTATCTATCTATCTATCTATCTATCTATCTATCTATCTATCTATCTATATCTATCTATCTATCTATCTATATCTATCTATATATATATATATAAACATTCATATATACATACTCCTATATATATAATTAAATACATATTTTTGTATGTATATAGAAAGAATATATATATATAGAAGAACATATATACAATGTATATAAAAAACAATATATATATATATTTATACATACATACATACATATATATATATATACATATTTATATGTATATTTGTATGTTAGTATGTATATATATATATATATACTTATATACGCATATGTATATATATACATATGTTTCTGTGTGTGTATATATATATATGTGTATATACATATATATACATATATATATATAGTTGTATATATGAATTCAAATATGCACTTTCTGACCTCTCCAGACACCATCCCTCCACACACATGTTTATATACATTCAGATTGAAATCGCTTGATGAAAATAACTACTAAGATTCTCATGTGTATTCCTATATATCCAAGTATAAACCTGCGAAGAATTCTTACTAAAGTGAAATACTTCTTTCACTGGAATATATATTTTCAAGGAGCAAAGAATAGATTTGCATTAAAAAAAATCGAAAATAGGCAAATTCCCCCACCAATACAAGCAAAAACAACCACCCCTCCTCCAATAAAAGAAATGAAAACAAATAAAAAGGGAAAAAATGTATGTTCTTCGTTGTTTTCGTAACTAATCTCATGGTCGCTGATACCACAAAACACTCTGGAATTATGTATAAGGCATAAAGTTAACTAACGAAATATCAACACGAACCCCCGAAGATTTGAAAACGCAATGTTATATTTTCTGTGTATAAAGTATTTCTATTATTTATAAAATCTCCTTAACATTGATGTAATCCAATAATATAGATTATTTACCACTAGCATTATCGCCTGACGTTGCTCGGGTTTGTAAGGTAAATAACTATATAAGCATTTTTAAAGCGTTATAGCCAAAAATAGCAAAAAAATGCATTAAAAATGGAAAAAAAAACGATGGTAATTTTTTTTTTTAAATCGTTGACTCATCGTAGACATTTTTAGAGAGTTACTTCCCTTATATAATAGCGACAAAAATGCATTAAATGGAAAAAAATTATGATAATTTTTTTTAAATTGTAGACTCATCGTAGACGCGCGCTAATACCCAGAAAGGCTCGATATGAATCACGACTATAAGTTACCCGGTTTTGTTTAAACTGCACCGCAAAATGTGGGAGACAGACACACAACTTCCCTTTTATATATAAAGATATGTTAAGCAGGTTCGTGTTTGTGATGTATGGGTAGAGATTTCTGCGCACCCGATAGTCAAACCAAATTCTCTCGTATTATATATGGATTATATATGGTATTATGTGCTCGTAATGCTTCGTGACATTTCGTCTGTCTTTACGTTCTCGGTTCAATTCCCGCTGAGGTCGACTTTACCGTTAATTCGTTCGGGGTCGATTCGATAGAAATATATACCATTTGAATACTGGAGTCGATATAATCGACCTAGTCCCTCCCACAAAACTGCTGCATTTGTGCCAAAAATTTAAAACCTCACAATCACAAAGGAAGGGATTTTAAATGCAGTAAGACACCAGGCAGATTTTGAATTCAGGAACATAACTTACGAGCAGAGATGACTTAACATATCGAATATTAGGAAACATTTGGAATAGTGTAGAATTAGCAATCGTAATTGTACTCCATTCGATTGCTAAATCCAGACGTATCTCGATGCACACATATTCACACACACAAAGATAATAGGTTTATCCCCAGTTAAATGCCGATGTTCTATTCGACCAGACTATACTGCAGTAGTTAGCATTTGTTCTAAGAGAACGTCCAGGTTTAAATGGCTATAGATATTTTACTACTGCCTCTATCGCTAAAATATATCTTAAAATATGTTTCTACTTTCACTTCGATGAGAAAATATTTGTATATTTAGTCTTTATATACATTGTATATACAAAACTAATAATCAGAGATTGTTTGCAAATGCCATATACACCCTAACGTTGCTGTATAATCATAAATATACGCATACTTTCTACGTATGTACGGTGGACAGCGACACACGATATATGGGGTTGTCCGGAAAGTTCGTGCCGACTTTTAAAGGAAAAAGGTCAGTAAATACTTGCCATTATATCTTAATCAACCAAATATGAACCATTTTCTTGCACAATGCATCTCCATCTTTCCTTTTAGTTGAAAATACCATCTTCCCAGAATTGAGGTGGTTTCATGGCCAAGAATTCATCACGGTATCTTTTTACGTCATCCAAGGAATTGAAATTTTTACCATTAAGTATATTCTGCAGAGACCTGAATAAGTGGAAAGTCGAAGGAGCAATATCTGGTGAATATGGAGGGTCGAGTAATACATCCCAGCCGAGCTGCAGCAATTTTTGTTTAGTTCCCAAAACATCAAGTGCCGAAAATGAACTTTCTTATCTTCCATTTTAAAGGGTTACAGAATTAACACAGATTATAGGACCATAAACCTTCTTCCACGAAAAGATAGCTTAAACCTACTGTGCTCTAAATGGAAGTGTAGTCAAATCCTATTTTATGGACTCAACCATGTTCTAAAATAAGTCGAAAGGTAAGCTACTATAAATCAGCACGAACTTTCCAGACAACCCTATATATATAAAGAGTCCAGAAACTGTACATGTGTATCTATTCACTTTCAATCACAAGTTCTCTCTCTACATTCAGTCAAGTCAAACTCTACACACTTTATCCGCAGAATAATCACGCACTTTGATACATGAAATCAACAACTATACACTATGCGCATAACCAATGAAAATCCATATACTGTGTGTATATACCCAATTAACAATCATAATCAGCGGGTGTCTACAAAAGAGCTGCGTCTCTATATTTAGACGATTTCACATCCATTGTATTACTTACTGCGATTTGTCCAAGAATTTTCCGTCCAGTTACATAAACCAATATATCAATATTATTAGAGTAAATTAAAGCATCTATAGAATGTAGTTATATATATACAGATGTACCTGGTGATGGCAAACGCTGTTTGCTTAGCAAAATCAATATCGTTCACATAGTAATTTATAGAGAGAGAGAGAGAGAGAGAGAGAGTTAAATTTGGAGACTATAATTATAACATTTATTTAGTTCGTGTAACAAGAGAAACACCATAATTAAAAGTAGAAAGCGTGGCACTGGTATGTGTCTAATTGATTCTAGACCAAATTGTCGTATTAGAAATCTTGTATGGAAACGATATTCCACCTAATATCATGCTGGTTATGATTCTTTTAGAATAAATGGTAAGCCGTAAAATTTAATAAACATGGAACAGCAGCATCCGTATAAGTAGATATTGACCATTTTCGAGTGAGGTTTAATTAACACAGTTCATAACAATTCAATTGATACATTATAGATTCTTTGCACATTCAACAGTGTTCAAAGGTTCTACAATTCATTATTGTTCCTGGAGAGAGACTGTAGTGTCACCAAGTCTGTAGAACGATGAGGTGCTAAAAGGTTTTAGCACAGCATAGTGTAAACCATAACGTCCATAATTCTTTTGTTATAAGCATACACACACACACACACACACACGTATATATATATATATATATTATATATATATATATATATATATATATATATATATATATATATATATATATATATATATATATATATATACTATATATGTATATGTATATATATATATATACACACACATATATATATGTATATATATATATATATATCCATCTATCTACCTACCTCTCTCTTTCTCTCCATCTCTCTCACAGACATAATCTCCTTCCTACACCCGCCCTTGCATTCTCCCTTTCCTAATGCATACATACACATATACATACACACAAACACACACATACACGCACACACACACCTATATATACTGCATGTTTATTATATATATGTGTGTGTGTGTTTGTGTGTGCGCGCATATATATATATATATATTATATATATATATATATAATATATTATATATATTATATAGATATAAATATATATATATATATATATATAAATACATACACACGCAAGTACATAAGTGTGTATCAGTGGAAATCAACAGCTGCATACATAAATAAATAATCGAAACCAAGGTGAAAAGACAATTTAAGATCAGTTACTGCGATTTCATCTGGCGAAGTATCAAAATGTACAAAGATATACGTACACACATACACACACACGTACTCATATACTTATATATATATATAAATGCATGTATACGCACATATGCAAACACATTGATACACATACGTATGTTTATTCACGTATGTGTTTATATAAACCATTTTTGTCTGTGTATGTCTTTTTATATACATGTTTATTTTATATGTATGTTATTATTATTCAGAAGAAATTACGCGTGACTTAATAAGTGTAGCTAATTAAATTTTTACCATACATAACACTGACAAAAAAACATGAAGATTAACCTGAACTTGTAAGGTGTTTAATCCTGCGCTAATTTAGAATATATCCGTAAATCTAGCTCATTCTAAAAACCAGATTGTAATAAATTTAAACTGAAACAGCAATTGAATAAGAACATTATTGTATTCGTCTATCACAATATTATCAGTAGCGAAAATAGATATAAATTAATTTAATCCAACATCTTCAAATGCGGGTGACTCATTTTGCCCGTGCCCCTTCAAGTAAATGGATTTCAATTTCAGAGGAAAGATAGCAGCCATTCCTGGTATTCTGGTGTACCAGGAAGCATCTACTACAAAGTACACTCGCTGTTACTGTGTGGGGGTGCATGTCTCTGTGTTATTAAGGACTGTGCCAGCGGAGCACAAGTTAGGGCCTTGAAAGGTCAAACGATAGTGTACTGAAGATAAAACTGACCATCATTTTTCAGAGATAAAATTGGATTTGCATGATATATCATCCCTAACTGAAACAAAGCAAAGTGTCAGAAGCGTCACTGACAATTCAAAATCAGCCAGATCAGAGAGAGGACGGTTTTCTTAGGGAAACATATGAAAAGGGTCTTCTCTAAAAATAGACAGAAAGTGGGCGCTAAGGTAGATTTGAAATTCAAAAATTCACATGTAGAGAAATTGAAACCACAGTCCAGAGTCGAGACCGTTCAGTCGCCTATGCTTTTCAGCTGAACTACCTATAGATGAAATACCTCAATGATAAATTTTATCCCCTCGTTTAACCTAAAACAGCAATCGAATAAGAAAATTATTGTATTTGACTATTACAGTATTATCAGTAACGAAAATAGATGATTATTTGACGAAAGCAGATTTTATATATTGTGTAAATATGTTATAAATTTAAGTACCCTGTATAAACTGGTACAGTCCTGATGTTGTCGCGAACTTGGCTCTCAGTAACTGTTGACAGATTATAAACCACAAGATATGATATCTTTTCATTATGTAGGAAATATGGAATTAATCCCTACAAGAGGA
>NC_043018.1:1363850-1383405 GCF_006345805.1 Octopus sinensis | reverse complement strand
CCTTACACTAAAATGCGAGTGTGTATGTTCGAATGGATGTCGGGAAGCACATACCTACATACGTAAATATATTTATACATACTCATGCAAAACTATATATACGTATATGTTTCTCTCTCTCCCTAACCTATATAAATTTATAGTATGGATGTATGTATGTATGTAGTATGTAGTATGTAGTATGTAGGTATGTATGGATGTATGTATGGTATATAGAATATACATATTATATATATATATATATAATACTATAGATATATATAATATATATATATACACTATATATATATATATATACATATATATATATATATATATATATATATATATATATATATATATATATATAAATTTATATGTATATGTATACACATACATGTAGATGTATCTGTGTGGGAAAAAGTTTGTCTAACCAACCACATGGACGCGGGTTTAGTCCCACTGCGTGGCATCTTTCGGCAAATGTCTTCTTCTATATTCTCGGGCTGACAAGAGCCTTTTGTGCCTGTACTTTGCCCCACCCCGCCTACGGCCGATGTTGGTGTGTTTACATATCAGTCAGCAAGCGGATCGGCAAAAAGACCAATACAATAAGTACCAGTCTTACAAAGAATAAGTCATTGGGTCAATTTGTTCGACGCGGCGCTCCTGCATGGCCGCCTTTAATTACTGAAACAAGTAAGTATAAGATGTATGTGAATATATATTGTAGTTAAGCTGGGGCACTGTCTTGAAAAATTTTAGTCGAATGAGTCAACACTGGTTATTTATTTCCTATTTCTTAAACCTGCTACTTATGCTGCCTGTTCTCTTTTGCGGAACTACTAGGTTATATGAACACAATTGCACCAAATCCGTGTGTCAAAAGGTGATGCGGGACAAACACATGCACTAAGAAATACAACTATACTTATACATATATACATCCACATATATGATTACAAATAAATGTTCTATATCCTTGGTGTTATTATATATATATATATATATATAATATAATTCGAGACAAAACCACTATTTTAAAACCAAACAAGGAAAGACTTAATCAATACATAAAATTTTAATATAAATTAAATAAACCGCCACTACAAATGTTTCATGTCTGCTAAAAGACGAAGGCAGGTGGAATACAAACAAACAATTGTATTAGTATGGCGCTCAGGAATATAAATAAAACAAGAATTTTACGTTTCGAGCCTACGCTCTTCAACAGAAAGATACACAGAAAAGAAACACGGAGAGAAACAAGGAGAGAGAAAAAATGCGTGCAGAAGCTAGCGAATCAACACGGCGATGCATATATATATATATATATATATATATATGTATGTATGTATATATATATGTATGCATGTATGTATGTAAATATATATGTACGCATGTATGTATGTATATGTATATGTATAATATGTATGTATGTATTTATGTATGTCTGTCACTTACTCTCTCACTCTCTACATATTATACATACAGAGCAAAAAGTCAGGGAAGAAAGAGCGGAGAAAACATATGAACGAAATGGTGGGGAGAAGGATTCATGAAAGTTCAAAATTGACGCGAAAACGATTGAAACGAAATTCTGTTTGAGGAAGTTAGAAATGCGTGTAAACTTCTTAAAATATTCCAAATTTCCATGCTTTGTCAAATTATTTATCTAATTGGTCTCAAATTTAATTGCAGCCAATTCCATCATGTTTTACTTTCCTGAAAATCTAATCAGTCTCCGAGCTATTAAAGAATTATTAATATGATTAAAGCTAATACGAACTGCAATTCCTAAATACTATCTTGGGAATATAAAACACAATTTGTTTCACTGTTTTTTTTTTTTTTTTTTTCCAAAAATTCCTTCATTAATACTGTCACTCGAAATAGACAAGAAATAATCTTTAATAATCTGGAAAATTTTAAAATCATAAACTATTTTTTTTTTTTTTTTTTTTATATTATCATAACTGTTAATTTTGTAGTCCTTGTCATATTTGAAAAATTCAGAAAATATTATTCCTTATTCTTTTTGTTGAAATATTTTATTTCTTGATTTTCAAAAATTAAAAATTCATACATGCTAATTGTATATTTTTTTTTAAAAAAAGTAACTTCAATGAAATAAATCATACATTTGGTGATTTTTTTGTTGACATGTAGCGAAAACAGAAAGCTAATAAGATTCTGAACAAATATATTCTGCAATGCAGGAAATACAATGCTGTTGTTTAAATTCTGCTTAAACGGACATATAGTCAGACCGGTTCCAAACATGAACAGTTTAGTATAATGCGTTCAGTTGTCCTTTGAGAAACATCGTAGCTGTAATTTCTCAGAGGTCAGCGAAATTAAAAATTATTTATTAGCTTTCGATGCCTTGGATGTGTACAAAAAATTTCGGTACAGAATGCGCAACACCTAATTCACGTTGAGCAACAGTGATATTTACTCAGAGGGGCTCAAGGAAACAGACGTTTGCTGACTGCTCAGCTATTGACACGGTAAAACCGTCAATACACACACACACACACACAGACATACACACACGCACACACATATATGTACATACATATATATATGCATGTATATATATACTCATATTATACATACATATTTATACCTCTAAATGGCGGTGCCCCAGCATGGCCACAGCTTGTGAGCTGAAACTAGATAAAAAATAAAAAATAAAATAAAAATACATACACACATACACACACACACACACACACACACCACACACACACACACACACATATATATATATATATATATATATATATATATATACCTGTAAATATAATATGTGACAATTATTCGTTAGCCATTATAAAACTTCGAGTTTCGGATGTCGGGGCGGAAACCCACGCCGGCATCTCTTCAGTTATCAGGCGATCGAAAAAGATGCTATGAAAACGACCGTTAAACAATGGGAAGTTACTGTGTGACTGACCGTTACTAAGACAAAAGAGCTACTAAGTAAGGGGAGGCAGTAAAGGTAAGGGAGTAAAAATGTTCATAGTAATCGCGGAAAGTGCACATGTCCGTACATACACATGTGCACTAGCACACCCACGTACCTGCGTCTAAATGTATATACTCATCCACCCTCACTTGAAACACACACACATAGACGCACGAAAAAGGAAGGTTCATACATACGAAAAAGGTTCATATACGCACATGCACAAGACACAACAGGGCTAAAGGCAAAATACAGAAAAATGTGTAAAAAATATGCAATAAGATTAGAACGCATCTATATAGGCACATACTCGCATGCACGCACACACAACTATATACGCACATACTCGCGCACATGCACGCATCAAGAGATCTGCACAAAAAATCCATATACACGTTTATATACGCACAGGAAAAATGCAGGGTGTGTAAAAAATATATGAGCAATAAAACTATATACCAATATCTGTATAAATATGTAAAAATATAGAAGAAATGTTTAAGAAATATAAGTAAAAATTATATAGAGAGAAGAAGCTTGTATGTGGACACAATATACAAAGCGAGTCCTATCTCTAAACTTGGGGTGGGGGACCAAAAACGTAACAAATATTTAGCCATATCTGGACATGATCCGAAAAGTTCAGTTCTCGAATTTAGACATATGGTGGGGGTCTAAGCTGCTTTTCTAGATGAGCCATCTTTCCATATCAGAAAGGCCACACTTTCCACTGCCGTTAGTGTAGGCCTTACACTTAGTTAACATCTTCCAATAGATATTGTAAGTGATACCTTTATCTTGTGTGTATATATATATATATATATATATATATATATATATATATATATATATATATATATTAATATAAATAATATATAAATATATGCCTATATACATACATATATGTACACACCTACATCTGTATGTATATATATATGCATATATGGATACACGACATCAAACAAACGTTGAACACAATGAGAAACGAAAACATAAAAACAAAACCATGGAAACGAACTTTTTTCAAACAACGATAAAGCAGAATACAAGATATACAACACAAGAAATAATCCCCTTGTTCAGTTGTCCCTGTTTCGTCTACTCTGCGTTCGAAGGTAAGGACAAGACGCGACTTATATATATCAGGTCATCACATAAGTTCTGTCCGAATTTTGAATAAAGAAAACAAGTGAGCAAATGTTATATTCCATTGAAATTTAATCATCAATATACTTTCCCTGATTGTCTATGATTTCCTTCCATCTATTTACAAGCTTTTTAATCCCATCAATGTAAAACTCTTTTGGTTTCAAAGCGAATAACTCTGAAATCTCAGTTTCGACCACCTCTTTGGCTTGCGAAAGTTATGCCCCCCCCCCAAATTATTCTGCAAACTACGAAACAAATGGTAGTCTGAAGGAGCAAGGTTGGGAGAATAATGTGGATGAGGAAGTTTTTCCCAATCAAGCTCATCGATGTTATGTGATGTGATCTTTGCAGTGTGGGGTCACGCATTGTCCAGATGAAAAATCTCTCCCTTTGGATTTACTAAAGAAGGTCATTTTTATTCAAGGCTTGGTTCAAACGCTCTAATTGCTGCCGGTATACTTGAGCATTGATTGTTGCACTCTCTTGAAAGCAAGCAATCTCAGTACTTACTTCTCTAAGCTTGGCGTTCGTTCGAACGATATCTTCTACCGACTCGCTAGGATATGGTAAACGATTGCGGCGGATGGTGTATTTGACTTGGTGTTTTATCTGTATCTACTCCACCACGATGAAATACAAACCAGATGCTAACGGGTCTGAACGCAGGACGTAAGGTGTCATAATAAATATTCCTGACGTGTTACTGATTGTTCCAATCATAGAAAACAACAAAGACAGCAACAACAGCAGTAGCAGCATCAGAAACTGGAGAAGAAAATGGAATTATAAGAACGAATCGTCAAATACCACTTCGTAGAGTCTTCCTAGATATTACATTAAAATTCTCTCTCAGTTCAGATGCTGTTGTCTTTAATTAAGAAATGGTTACTTTGAAATGATATGGTGCAATATATATTTCTAGCATGACATGATGATAAACGATGAGATGATTTGAATGAAAGTTCGATTCGATCCAGCTGTAACAAGGGTTATGCAATGATAACAAGTTAAGGAACTGCAACGTACCAACCAGGGAGCCTCATTTCATTAGGAAATATAGCCAAATCTCACTTCCATCACAGCCTACTGCGTAATAACAATTGCATAATGGCTGGGGATGAAAGATATTTAATCTTAGATGTGCAGACCAAGACGTACTTTGAAAGGGAAATTTGCAACTCCAGATTTTACTGGCAAAGTATCAAGAACAAAAGCAGCAATAGGAACAACAGCAATAACAACGAAAAGAATAACAACTATGGCATAAAGTGCATCAGCTAGTAAAACAACATCAGAATTTGCTAATTTAACAACAACGATCACAAAATCCTGAACAACCAACAAAACAATGATATTATTAGCAAAAACTACATAAACAGCAAATCATGCAACAAGTTCAAATAGAGGTATTAATGGGGAGAGAGCATCAATAACAACTACAGCAACAAAAAGGAACTGAAACAAGTATAAAAAACACGTAGAACAAAAACATCGGCAGCCATAAAATTATTAACAACAAACATTAAAACGTCACCAACACAAACTGCAACGGCATAAAACGCAGAAACAACATCGCAGCCTAACAACGTCACAAAAAGCGCAAGGCAAATAAAACAGCGTAAGTAGCACACACTGCTGCAACATTAACCACGACATTAACATTATTTACATGCGCAGGAGTGGCTGTGTGGTAAGTAGCTTGTTTACCAACCACATGGTTCTGGGTTCAGTCCCACTGCGTGGCACCTTGGGCAAGTGTCTTCTACTATAGCCTCGGGCCGACCAAAGCCTTGTGAGTGGATTTGGTAGACGGAAACTGAAAGAAGCCCGTCGTATATATGTATATATATATATATATATATATATATATATATATATAATGCGTGTGTGTGTTTGTGTGTCTGTGTTTGTCCCACTAGCATTGCTTGACAACCGATGCTGGTGTGTTTATGTCCCCGTTATTTAGCGGTTCGGCAAAAGAGACCGATAGAATAAGTACTGGGCTTACAAAAAAATAAGTCCTGGGGTCGATTTGCTCGATTAAAGGCGGTGCTCCAGCATGGCCGCAGTCAAATGACTGAAACAAGTAAAAGAGAGTAAAAGAGTATAAGGCTGTGAGCTTGTGAGATCGTTAGCATGCCGTTTAACGTGCTTAACGATATTTTCGTCCGGCTTTACATTCTGAGTTCAAATTCCACCGACGTTGACTTCACTTTAATCCCTTCGGGGTTTATAAATCAAGTACTATTAAAGCACTGGGCTCAATGCAATCGACTAGTCCCTACCCGCAAAATCACAGACCTTGAGCCTTTATAGAAAGGGCTATTATTACTATGTGATGAAATGTCACAACCTATTTTCCTGGGTCTGATGGAACCTGTCAGCTGTCCACAACCAACAGACTGAGGGGAGTCGTGCTTCAAGAATCTTGTAAGGAATTCTTGCAGTTCCTGGAAATGCTGATTCTTGTAGGTGTTCTACCTTCACACTTGCACTGGTCATTTTCAACCACGTTGGTAATTGAGTGCCGATACTTCCTATTGCACAAATTACTATTGATATAACGTCTAATCTCTTCATTGACCTCAACCACAACCTTCGTATTTCCCACTTCAGATCATCATAGTTGTTTATATTTTCTTCTTTGTCACTGATCCTGTTGTCACTGGGGCATGCTTTCTAGATTATCATGCAACTTACTTTTTCTATATTCTCCACAACAACAATGTTCGGTTTCCTATGACCGGTCCCATGATAGCATTGAATCATTCCATCCCATAGCATTTTGCTATTCTCGTTCTCGGTGCTTCCTTCTGGGCTTTTCACATACCACCTCTTTGCAAACCGGGATTTCCAGAGAGCGCGCTATTGATAATTCGTGCCACATTGTCATGCATCCTATTGTATTCGCGTTGTGCCAGTTTTGGGCATTCACAAACGATGCGTCATACCTATTTCTTTACTACCCACAAGGGGCTAAACATAGAGAGAACAAACAAGGACAAACAAACGGATTAAGTCGATTATATCGACCCCAGTGCGCAACTGGTACTTATTTAATCGACTCCGAAAGGATGAAAGGCAAAGTCGACCTCGGCGGAACTCAGAACGTAGCGGCAGACGGAATACCTATTTCTTTACTGCCCACAAGGGGCTAAGCATAGAGAGAACAAACAAGGACAGACAAACGGATTAAGTCGATTATATCGACCCCAGTGCGAAACTGGTACTTATTTAATCGACCCCGAAGGATGAAAGGCAAAATCGACCTCGGCGGAATTTAAACTCAGAACGTAACGGCAGACGAATTACCGCTCAGCATTTCGCCCGGCGCGCTAACGTTTCTGCCAGCTCACCACGATGTGTCCTACCGCTTCATTCCTTTCACCACACATCCTGAATTTGTTGTTATTAGTAGCGTTGTCTGCTCTGCACTTCATATAGCTGGTCGTTAACACTTGTACTTGAGCTGCACATATAAGTGATTCTGTCTCTATCTTCAAGTCACGCCACTTCATCCATAACCGCCAGCCTTCTGTATCTGTTTTGGCGTTCGAATCACTTGCAAATTGACTGTGCATTTTTCTCGTCCCATGCTGCTTTTTTTTTGTTTCGCTCATTTGTTTAATTTTTTCTTTTATTACAAAATTCTCAGTTTTGATGCCGCCGGCCTTCTTCGTGTGTTTCAGTAATGGCTCTACAGTATTTATTATATACAAAACCTAAGCTGTTTTACTCTGCTTAGATACAGTCTTATTATTATTATTAAGGCGGCGAGGCGGCAGAATCTTTAGAAGCCGGGTTTAGCGATATTTCGTTTGCCATTATAATCTGATCTCAAATTCCGTCGAGGTTGAATTTGCTCCTCATCCTTTCGGGGTCGATGAAATAATTAACATTTGAGCACTAGGGTCGATGTAATCCACGTACCTCTAATTCTGAACGCCTCGAAATATTAAAACAATCATAATCTGAGACAACAGCGGCAACAACAAATAGCAACACTATTAACAGTGATAAGAAATATAGAAATAAATGTGCAATTGCAGGGTCTATAAACACGATATCAACCGAAATACCACAGACTAAAGTAACATCAACGACAAAGTCATCAACAATCATCGCAGCAGCAACGAGATTTAAAAGCACACAGCCTCAATCAGAGGAACGTGAATAGAATTCCCACGGCAATATAACCAGATTTACAGCATTAACCATATTCCCAGAAAAGGCAACAATCTCAACATCTTGCACCGCAACAACTGTTGTAACATCAATGACACCAGTCACAACTGGAGAACATATAAGACCCACAAACACTGCAGCTGCGTTGTATGCCATTGATAATGAATACATAAACATCGGCTTCAAATCGTGGGAAGAGGCCAGTAAGTTTGGGGGAGGGAGTAAGTTGATTACATAGGTTCTAGTTCTAAAACGGTACTTATTTTATCGACTCTGAAATGATGGAAAGCAAAGTTGACCAAGGCAGCATTTGAACAAAGAATGGAAAGCGCCGTTATGCATTTTAACTGGCGCGGTAACGATTGTGTAACTTGGCCACCTTACCAACAAGTATATATTTCTTTACTGCCCACAAGGGGCTAAACATAGAGAGAACAAACAAGGACAGACAAAGGGATTAAGTCGATTACATTGACCCCAGTGCTAAACTGGTACTTTATTTATCGATCCCGAAAGGGTGAAAGGCAAAGTCGACCTCGGTGGAATTTGAACTCAGAACGTAACGACAGACGAAATACCGCGAAGCATTTCGCCCGGCGCGCTAACGTTTCTGCCAGCTCGCCGCCCGCAACAAGTGTAATAATAGTAACATTGAACGAATTCAACCGTAGCAACAGCAACAATAACAACGATAACAACAACTGCAATTTCACCGACACTCACAGCAACAGCCACGACAGCAAAAAAGCAACATCAACAGACACGAAGAGCCACAGCAACAATAAGTATAAAATCTATATTAACGATCACAGCAAAAACGACAACGGGTGAAACATTCGTACAATAAAAGCAAAGAACAAAAGGTCAGAAACAAAACTTCAACGAGCATATCACCAACTACAACAGCAATAGCATCAACAATGCCAACAATACCCACAGCCGCATTTATATGAAGAACACGACAGTCAGTAAGTTACAAGAATATTTGTCTGTAGAAGTTAGAGGAAATTTGGCCAGACGTAATCTTATCAAAATCTCGATTCCATAAGACTTATACATCTTGACTTCGATCTAGAATAGTGGTTGAGGTGTTTGTATTGGCGATGGTACTGGTGGTGTAGTGTTGGTGGTGGTGGTGGTGGTGGTCGTCGAAGTGATGTTATTATTGGTCGTGGTGGAGTCTGTGGTCTTGACGACGGTGATGGTCCTGTTTGTGGCGGTGGTTGCGATGGTGTTGATAAAGATAACTGTAGTTGTGGTGGTATTGGTGGTGGTGGTGGTGGTGGTGGTTGCGTTGGCGTTGTTGTTGGTGGTGGTGGTTGCGTTGATGATGATGCTAGTGGTGTGGTGTTGGTGGTGGTGGTGGTTGTGGTGGTCGTAGTGATGTTATTATTGGTCATGGTGGAGTCTGTGGTCTTGACGACGGTGATGGTCCTGTGTGTGGTGGTGGTTGCGACGGTGCAGATAAAGATAACTGTAGTTGTGGTTGTATTGGTGTTGGTGGCGGTGGTGGTGGTTGCGTTGGTGATGATGCTGGTGGTGTGGTGTTGATGGTAACGGTAACATTATCAGTGATCGTGGTTGGAGCTTGTGGTCTTGATGATAACAATGATCATGTTTGTGGCGGCGGTGGCGACGTTGGTTTCGGTGGTGTCCGCAGTAGTTGTGGTGGGGGTTTGTGATGGTGCTGATAAAGACAATGGCAGTCGTAGCTGTAGCGGTGGTTGTGCTTTCGGTCGTGGTTTTGTTGTTGTTGGTGGTTCTGCTGTCGGTAGTGTTGCTGTTACAACTGAACATCATAACCTTTGTAATGATGGCCTCCATGACGGTGGGGATGACGATTTTCCTTCTTTGGTGCCTGGTGTAGTTTTTGTCGCGGTTGTAGTATCTTGGTCGGAATGGGGTTGATGGTGGAAACGATAGTTGTGGTAGCAGTGGCGGGGTTTGATGGTGTGGTAGTTGCTTGGATACACCTTGTGTTAGTGGTGAATTCGATCCTGGTCTTGATATTCTTTGACTCTTTTACTTGTTTCAGTCATATGACTGTGGCCATGCTGGAGCACCGCCTTTGTCGAGCAAATCGACCCCATGACTTATTCTTTGTAATCCTAGTACTTATACTATCAGACTCTTTTACGGAATTGCTAAGTTACGGGGACGTAAACACACCAGCATCGGTTATCAAACAATGCTAGGGGGACAAACACAGACACACAAACATACACGCACATACATATATATACATATATACGACAACACAGACACACAAACATATACACATAATATATATATATATATATATATATATATATATATATATATATATATAATTAATTAATAAGGGTGAGAGAATTAGATACTAATTTAATAGTATACCTATTCAACCGTGAAAGTTTGGCGCGCTGTTGGTAGGGGCATTTGAATTATAACGTCGGATGTAATCAATTGAACCACACGTGTATTTATCGTTATGGTAAAATTTGGCGTGTGATTGAGTGGATTTCATCCAGATAGTTTTGGCTGAGGAGCTACAAGTGAGTTATTGTGAATAAAATTACATTTAATTCATTAATAGCGAAACAATTGTCCCAAAATAATCTGTATTTTTGTTATTTTTTATTTGCCCTGTTCGTGTGAGCTAACAATCGTACTGACTTTCATGGGAAACATGTATTTTTGTGGTTGAAACCTATTGGATCTATTACTAGTGCTAGAGTGAGCCACATAGTGACCACTCTCTTATATTTATTATTATTATTATTATTATATATATATATATATATATATATACATATATACGACGGGCTTCTTTCATTTTCCGTCTACAAAATTCACTCACAAGTCTTTGGTCGGCCGAGGCTATAGTAGAATATATTTGCCCAAGGTATCAGGCAGTAGGACTGAACTTGTAACCACGTGGTTCGTAAGCAAACTACTTAGAACACAGCCACTCCTAAGCCTGTAGTAAAATTAATAAGGATAAGGGTGATGCTGAAGCTATCCTTTGTTGTGTATTGGTTACTATGGTGGCTACGTCTATGCTGTTGGTGAAATAGGGGCAGTGCCGCTAAAGTTTGAGGCTGCGCTAATTTCATATTTGCAGTAGTGTCCTGTACAGTTTATACTGATGATTGTAATACTAGTGATGGTGGTACCAATGGGAATGACTGTGTTAGTGGTGCCTGGGGGCGCCGCTTTAATTATAGATATTGGTGTAATTGCTGCTGTTCGTAATGTTCAGCTTTCGAACTGATAAATTAGTCATGGTTTTCTTTAAATCTTTATCAGATATCACATTACAACTTCATGCAAATTAATAAAACATCGTAGCATAGAAGATCGAGTGATCATGTAAGTCTGCGCCAGATATGGAAGCACTCCGTCGGTTACGACGACGAAGTTCCGGTTGATCCGAATCAACGGAACAGCTTGCTCGTGAAATTAACGTGTAAGTGGCTGAGCACTCCACAGACACGTGTACCCTTAACATAGTTCTCGGGGATATTCAGCGTGACACAGAGAGTGACAAGGCCGGCCCTTTGAAATACAGGTGCAACAGAAACAGGAAGTAAGAGTGAGAGAAAGTTGTGGTGAAAGAGTACAGCAGGGATCACCACCATCCCCTGCCAGAGCCTCGTGGAGCTTTAGGTGTTTTCGCTCAATAAACACCCACAACGCCCGGTCTGGGAATCGAAACCGCAATCCTATGACCGCGAGTCCTGCGCCAGATATAACGTTGGTATAACTAGCATTGCTGGACAAAGGATAAAAATATGGTCATTACTAATTCGTTTCTTCTATGTAAAACATATGCAAATAAATATATGTATATATAGGAGGAGCAATGGCCCAGTGATTAGGGCAGCGGACCCGCGGTCTGAGGATCGCGGTTTCGATTCCCAGACAGGGCGTTGTGTGTGTTTATTCAGCGAAAACACCTAAAGCTCCACGAGGCTCGGGCAGGGGATGGTGGCAACCCCTGTTTTACTCTCTCACCCCAACTTTCTCTCACTCTTTCTTCATGTTTCTTGAGTAACGCTGCGATGGACTGGCGTCCCATCCAGCTGGGGGGGAACACATACACCATAGAAACCGAGAAATCGGGTCCATGAGCCTGGCTAGGTTTGAAAAGGGTGCATAAATAGAATAATATATATATATATATATATACACACACACTCATTTTAAGGAAAAGTAAGTCGTTAGATAGTTAGATAATTATTGGTGACTTCATGTGACATTTCTCTAAGTAGATGAAACTCTATTTCCCTAGTTTCTGACTGCATTCGAACGTGTTGAACGTTCTTACCCTCCGGTGTCCTCTTAAACTTCTTCAACATTTCAAAACCAAAAATGAAAGAAGAAAGAAAACGCTTCGTCGCATTTCGTCCGTCTTTACATTCTGAGTAAAAAAAAAAAAAATCCGCAACGGTTGACTTTCATTAGCAAGGTCGATCCAATTGCTCTATTGGAGCAATAAGATCGATGTACTTGACCTACCACTAAATCCTAAACTTGCAGGCCATGCCCCAAAATATGAAACCAGCATGACTATTTGCTATGAAGGGAGAAACAAAACACAGCTAACAGACTAAGGTGACACTTGGTTACTGGTCATGCTTTAAGAACCCTGCAAAGAAACCTTGCAGTTCTAAGCAATTCTGGGTTTTATAGGTGTAGTGCATTCAGACTTACACCAGTCTATTTCTCCCATGTTAGTAGTTGAGTGCTGATACTTCCAAATGCACCAATTACCATTGGTATCACGTCTAATCCCTTCATTGGCAACAGCCTTCGTATTTTCCACAATTCGTCATAGATCACATAATATTTTTGGTACTTGAATATTTCCCGGGAATACCATCACTTACATTTTCTTCAACCATTTTCTTCAAACATGCATCCTAACATCTTGGTTTTGCATCCCATAAAATTTATAATTTCCTGTTGCATACATTTTTTTTTTTTACGTTTCCCAATTTATATATGTTTTTCAAATTGAATTCAGCGTTTCGATTTACTAATTATTACTCATTATTTCAACACAATTTTACATCTTTTAATGCCTGGAAGTATTGTTTTTCTTCCCCGTGTTTTTAAATTTAATTGCTTATAATTTCGTTTCAAATTTTAGTTATGGTGACTGTATTTGAAATTCATAAGATCCCCGTAGACATATTCAGAGAATGCATATTTCAGATTCCCCACTGCATGCAGATTCATATTTGCACATATATAAATGTGTGTGTATGTGTGTGTAAAGAGAAAGATAGAGATAGTTACGTCTATCTATCTATCTATCTCTTTCTCTTTTCTCTCTTTTACTTGTTTCAGTAATTTGACTGCGGCCATGGTGGAGCAGCGCCTTTAGTCAAGCAAATCGACCCCCCAGGACTTATTCTTTGTAAGCCCAGTACTTATTCTATCGGTCTCTTTTACCGAACCGCTAAGTGACGGGAACATAAACAAACCAGCATCCACTCACAAGGCATTGGTCGGCCCGAGGCTATATCAGAAGACATTTGTCCAAGATGCGACGTAGTGGGACTGAACCCGGAACCATGTGGTTGGTAAGCAAGCTACTTACCACACAGTCACTCCTGCACCTATCCATCTATCTATCTATCTATCTATCTATCTATCTATCTATCTATCTATCTATCTATCTATCTATCTATCTATCTATCTATCTATCCATCTATCTATCCATCTATCTATCTATATATATATCAATCTCTCTCTCCATATATCCATATATATATATATATATAGTTTGTTTTGCCAGAGTAACGAAGTGACCGCACGCAGAGTAAAACCGCTAGACAAAGTTTGACCTTGAACTCTGGTATGAAGACGTACTAAGTTTTAATGTTCTAGCTCTCGCTGCTTACAGAAGTGCTTGGAAGAAAACTGTGTAGCGTATGATGACACCTACTTGTCTGATACCTACTTCAAACTGTGTAGCGTATGATGACACCTACTTGTCTGATACCTACTTCACACTTACCTACATAATTGGTCCCTAGAGCAGTGGAAGAATGTTATTTTCGCGGACGAGTTATCCTTTACCCTATTTCCGACCATCGGCCGAGTATACGTTTGGATACAGCCAAAAGAAGCATTTGACACAGACAGCCTTCTTACAACTGTAAGACATCGAATGAGATCTGTGATCATCTGGTGGGAGGCTATATCTTGGAAATCCACCGGCCCAATGGTTTCGCTTCATGGCAGAGTTAATAGTCAAGACTATTTAAGCATATTATCTGATCAAATTCATCCTATGTTTGCGAAACAGTTTCCGGAGAGGAACGTAAATTTTCAGAATAATATTCACCAATTCATACAGCTAAAGTTGTTACTGAAAGGCACCAGGAACATTCTAGTGAAGATGATCTTATCTGGCCAACACAGTTACCAGATATCAATATTCTTGCACATTTATACGGTATTTTCGAAAAACAAGTAATGAGTCGACATCTTCATCCATCGTCACTACAAGAACTAGAGACTGTTTTAGCTAAAGAATGAACAAAAATTACTTTGGAAACACTTCAAAATTTGTACGAGTCCATACCTCATAGAACTGAAGCTGAAATTACTATCAAAGGCAGTCCTTCCACATATTAAAAGTATTAAAAAAAACAACTTTTAGGTGTTTCAATTATTTTGTACAAACCCTGCATACATATATATACTCTTTTACTCTTTTACTTGTTTCAGTCATTTGACTGCGGCCATGCTGGAGCACCGCCTTTAGTCGAGCAAATCGACCCCGGGACTTATTCTTTATAAGCCCAGTACTTATTCTATCGGTCTCTTTTGCCGAACCGCTAAGTAACGGGGACGTAAACGCACCAGCATCGGTTGCCAGGCAATGCTAGGGGGACAAACATAGACACACAAAAACACACACATATATATATATATATATATATATACATATATACGACAGGCTTCTTTCAGTTTCCGTCTACCAAATCCACTCACAAGGCACTGGTCGGCCCGAGGCTATAGCAGAAGACACTTGCCCAAGATGCCACGCAGTGGGACTGAACCCGGAACCATGTGGTTGGTCAGCAAGCTACTTACCACACAGCCACTCCTGCGCCTATATATATATATATATATATATATATATATATATATATATATATATATATATATATATATATGTGTGTGTTGTGTGTGTGTGTGTGTGTGTGTGTGTATGTATGTATGTATATGTATATGTATATAAAGACGAGGTCGCGTAGTTTCATGCTTATTCTGTTTCACAATGTCTCATTTCGAGACCCGACGCGTGGTGCACCGTGTTTCTATTCAGACTATGTTAATTTGATGGACTAAGTGGAGATATGATCACTATGAACAAGTCCTTTGTGGAGGTCGTTTGGCAAAAGCTGAATGCTCACGGAGAGGCCATCACATATATTTGTGTGTATGTGTGTATGTCTGTGTGTGTGTGTGCATACATATACTTACCTGATTACATACGCGCACTCAACACTATATCTGTATGTACACACGCATATAGCTGCTCCGTGTCTCAGGAGAACATATCTGTATTAACGTATTGCATTCTAATATATAAGCGTTCCGTGTGTACATGTGACATGAAGTTACATTGAGAGTGACACAGTATGCAGTTAGTGCCCTTCATTTCTTCAATGCGTTCAATGTGCCGATACCAAACTCACTTTCGTAACCTCCATACCTCTCTCCAAATCCCTCCTTCTTCCCACGTCTCTCTCTTTCATTCCATATTACATCGTCTCCACTCCCATAATCCCCATCTCACTCCATTCTCTCTTCTCCTCCCTCACACATTTTTCCCTCCATTTTCCTAACCGTATCATACAGACATACAGACCCATTGACACACACTTCAACACTGACTCACACAGGGACCCAACCACTCGCACGCGCACACGCATAAGCACATATTCGCATAAACCAGCAAAATGAAAATGTGAGCAAATATATGGTAGGGCATTTTACTAGAAATAACAGTAAACCCTTAATAGAAAGTTTTATAACTTGAAGACAGGCATATTGTTTATACATACATACATAATATATATTATATATATATATATATATATATATATATATATATGTATATACATATATATGTATATATATATATATAATATATATATATATATATATATACATATATATATATACATATATATACATATATATGTATATATATATAAATACATATATATGTATATATATATATATATGTATATATAATGTATATATATATATATATAAATATATATACACACAACATGCATGAATGCAATATGTGATAGCCACGGTTGGAAAGAGCTGCGCAATCGGAGATCATGGGGGACAAAACAAGCGGCTGAATATATCCGATTTATTGGATTTAGATAGCAATAATTAAGAAGCTGAAACGTAAGGATTTTGGAGGATTCACTTTGAAACGATGGACAAGGGAATTCTATATAGCATTGCAAAAGCCATTGTCTTTCATTTATAAAGTAACTCGGAATTCCTTCGCATAACTGGGTTATCTACTTAAATATATTTATGAACTAATATCGTCCCGTTCCTCGCGATAAAACGGAATATAGTTCCAAGAGGAGAAACAGTAAATCAGAAATCATTTGAAAGCTCGATATTTCAAATATCTTTCGGTCTACATATTCGTAAACATATGCAAGAAGGCATGCAGTATAAACACACATTTACACACCATATATTATATATATATATACAAACACACATACACACATACATACACACGCACGTATGCTTATATATATATATATAATATATAATATATATATATATATAATATTATATATATAAAATTTGTATTGAAGCACACATATATTTATATGTATATAGGTTCATATGTAAATGAAAGCATGCTTTGTATTTCCTTGGCAATAAATAATACAAATACGTTTTATGGTGTCTAATATATTATATTGAGAAGATATGGAAAAATAAAGAAAGCAGAAAATAATTCCCAATATAAGGTTCTATTTTCATGAAATTGCTGCATAACAATATATAAATATGAATATATATATATATGCTTATGTCTGCACGCGTCCCTGCAAATCTTTGGAGAGGTTTACTACATTTCTCTGTATGAAATTTATATACACTTTTATATGAATATATACATACTCTAACACACAAACACATACACAGACACACACATATATATACATACATTTATACGTATATTTATATATATATGTGTGTATAGTTGTATACACACACATATATATATATGTATATATGTATGCATATATATACTAACACACACAATGTATGTACTTGTTATAGAGGAAAAGACCTATCCCAAGTTTTGATTTTGATTTATATGCAGAAGTTGATTGCTAGGAGCTAAAATTATGTATTATTTCAATGTTCCATGGCTTGATTGGAAGAGAAGTAAAACAATGTAAGTATATATGTTTATATGTATATATATATATATAAGTATATTTATATCTACCTATGTATGTATGTAATTATCTATCTATCTATCTATCTACACACACACACACAGACACACACACACACATACACACACACACCACACAACACACACACACACACACACACATATATATATATATATATATAAATAAATATATATACAACAAGAGATACAGCATGAAGCTTCCTCAGTGAACAGATCGCGGTCTTAAAGCGACGAAAATATTTTGCAAATTAAATGTAAATGTTGAAGTGAATCTAACGGTTTTGTGTGTTTCTTAAATGGCTTATAAACACCTTCCACGCTGCAATTGTTTTTGCTCTAGCACAGATCAAGCTCAGATCAAGTCACTCGCTATGCAAGTACATCTCTTTGGAGAGGTTTACTTTCTCTATATATATATATTCATGCGTGTATGTGTATGTGTATATGCATGCACGCGCACGTGTGTAAATATGTTTGTATGTGTGTATATGAATGAGTGTGGATACACATGGATACTGAAGTTGTTTATATATATTAAGTTTACAATTTGAAAGAAAAATGAGTTACAAAAACACCTTAACAGGTTTTACAGGAAAACGTAAGCACATAGAAAATATTTTATAAGAAACATGTAAATACCTCGATCTTGGCGACATTTTCTGATCACAACGCATGTATACGATGATATATTGATGTTTGAAAAATTATTTATGGACACACTGTCTACAATATATATTTCCAAGTACGTATGTACGTATAATATGTATATATACATGTGTATATACATGTATAATTCAATCCTACGCGTACGTGTATGTATATACCTGTATGTGTGATATATATATATATATATATATATATATATATATATATATATATATATATATATTAACATATGCGTATGCACACTACATACATGCATACATGTGTGTGTGCGTGTGTGTGTGTGTGTATTTTGTTGGAAGTGCTGTACATATTTTAGTATATATCTTAAGAGGAAGGAGGTAGTCAGAATTTCGGTTAGTTATCTGTTTCGCGATTTCATCTTGTTTCGAAGAATCTTCAGAAATGATCTATGTACAGAAAATTTATGGCATATAAATATATATATATATATATCCATATATCCATATAAAGCACAAAAAAACACACTAGCGCGAGGACGTAGAATCAAATATAGTATTATTGGCCGCTCAGGAAAGAAGGAAAGATATATATATATATATATATATATATATATATATAATATGAAACAAGAGGAGATAACAAATTCAAGGCTGTGAGGAGATTTCCGAACATTTATAAGGAAGAAGTCTTACAGCTGTTACTGGGATATTATGGTTATCCCTTCATCAGAGAATCGGCGTGACAAAATATTTGAGTTCGAATTATCGTGGGTATTGAGGATATACGGAATATAGAGGAAAATAAGGAGAAGTAATATTTATGAAGATAAATATACATATATAAATACATATATATATGCATATATGGATATATATATATATATATGTATAGAAATTAGATATAAAATATAAATTACAAAGTGGGACAAGAACGCAAAACCACACAAAGAGACGACACAAAAATCAGACGGGTCACTCGAAGCCTGTAATCTTCAGTCGGTAACCGGATCATCTTAGTAATTTCCGCTATTTAATCTCGATATTACTCCGAACCGGCCAGCCCCAAGGAAAAACCAAGCCACAGGCATTGGATCTCTTGGAAAGAGGATCGAATGTATACGAAACAAAGACAGGATGCCACACGAATATAAATACAAGAAACAAAAA
>NC_043018.1:1343850-1361350 GCF_006345805.1 Octopus sinensis | reverse complement strand
CAGCAGCAACAACAATAATGTCCACAAGAACAACAACACAAACAACTAGAGCAGTAACAAGTAGAAGAGAAACAAAAACATCATTAGCTACAAGAGTAGCAATTCGGTTTCCAAGTGTATACCTGGTGCAGTCGTTTATTAATTAGGATATAGTTACTCTAATTAACATTAGCTAAAACATGATTAATGGATTCACTGGTGGCTGTTATATTACGAATTCGTTGTTAAGCAATTGTTTTGAATCATTTCCAAGTTTAATTGTACAGCTTCCGTCGCAAGAACACGAACGTTGGTAACAGAGGACCAAGATGTTTCAATAAATAACCACATCTTGCTATGTCAGTGTCTAACGGTTTATGCACAGTATGCAATCTTAGTTTCAGTAAGCTAGATATATACCAGGTAATAAAATATATTTAGGACAGACGTTATTGTAGGATTTAATACGATACTATCTAAATGTTATCCAATAGGCGCAGGAATGGCTGTCTGGTAAGTAGCTTGCTAACCAACCACATGGTTCCGGGTTCAGTCTCACTGCGTGGCATCTTGGGCAAGTGTCTTCTGCTATAGTCCCGGGCCGACCAATGCCTTGTGAGTGGATTTGGTAGACGGAAACTGAAAGAAGCCTGTCGTATATATGTATATATATATATGTGTGTATATGTGTTTGTGTGTCTATGTTTGTTCCCCTAGCATTGCTTGACAACCGATGCTGGTGTGTTTACGTCCCCGTCACTTAGCGGTTCGGCAAAAGAGACCGATAGAATAAGTACTGGGCTTACAAAGAATAAGTCCCGGGGTCGATTTGCTCGACTAAAGGCGGTGCTCCAGCATGGCCGCAGTCAAATGACTGAAACAAGTAAGAGAGTAAAGAGTAAAAGAGTAATAGTTGTAGGTTACGTTGTGGTATTGCTATTCGAGCACGAAGAAATAGCAGAAGATACGAGTTCGTTATCGCATGTTGCATTCATTTGCAGTTCTCGAGGAAAGAAGACGATATATATATATACACCGTCAACGGTTGTTTACCTTGCGATGTTGCACCTTATTTCGAGTGGACCCCATACAACGATATTGCAAACAATAACGGCTATGATGATGATGATGATGATGATGATGATGATAATTGTTATTATGATGATGTTGTTGTTGTTGTTGATGATGATGATGGAGACAGTTAAGATAATTTCGATGATAGTCGAATTGTCGATAATCGATATAAACAATAGGAGACTAGGGTATATATAACGCAGTGTAAATTATAAGCAATGGAGGTTCATTTTTTTTTGCGTTTGTAAACTAACGGTGTATGTGTGTGGTAAGTAGCTTGCTTCCCAACCACATGGTTCAGAATCAGCGGGTGGCACCTTGGGAAAAATTACTTCTTCTATAGTCTCAGGCTGAGAAATCATTGTGAGTGCATATGTTAGACGGAAACTGGAGAAAGCCCATATATATATATTACTTTGAAAGTTTGGTAAATATTCTGTCGGTTTCTTTCGCTGAACAATTAATTACGTGGACGTAGACATTAAAACATTGGTTGCCAAGTGTTGCAGGTAAGGAACACAAACACAAATACGCAGACATACACCCCAAAACACTCCATCCACATATATATACTCTTTTACTCTTTTATTCTTTTACTTGTTTCAGTCATTTGACTGCGGCCATGCTGGAGCACCGCCTTTAGTCGAGCAACCCGACCCCGGGACTTATTCTTTGTAAGCCCAGTACTTATTCTATCGGTCTCTTTTGCCGAACCGCTAAGTGACGGGGACGTAGACACACCAGCATCGGTTGTCTAGCAATGCTAGGGGGACAAACACAGACACACAAACATACACACACACACACACATACATATATATATATACATATATACGACAGGCTTCTTTCAGATTCCGTTTACCAAATCCACTCACAAGGCATTGGTCAGCCCGGGGCTATAGCAGAAGACACTTGCCCAAGATGCCACGCAGTGGGACTGAACCCAGAACCATATGGTTGGTTAGCAAGCTACTTACCACACAGCCACATCTTTTGGTACGTATACACACAAACATACACACACACACACACACGCACAGAGACATATATTCATAAAACTCTGTTTGTGTTTTTGTCGTGTGTGTGTGTGTGTGTTTGTGTACTTTTCTGTGTGTGAGAATGAGGGACTCTGTGTGTGTGTGTGTGCAAGTAATGGGCCTCCACCCAGGTTCGCTGTACGAAATTCATTCATAATGCAGAGAAAAAATAACTCTGACCCCGAAGTGTAGCTAGATGGGATTGAATTCAAAACCACACGGTTGAAAAGAGATCTTCTGAATCACACAGACATAACTGCCATTCCTTTGGTGGATACGTTTCAGTTCTACGCAGGAGTATTGCTATGTTTCTCTAAATAATAGTTGACTCCAACTAGTTGCAGTAGCAAAACTGCAAGATCATAAGACAATTAAACCTGATAAAGATTAGGGCATTCTCCATAAGTAACCTTTATACATTATCTTTTACAAGCAAACGACTCTAAGCAAACCATCGTAATTTCAAATCTTTGTAGCTATATACAGATATATTATATCACTTTTTAAAGTCTATTATTTTTTTGTCTGTTTTGAATAGCTTTAAATAGACTTAAATCTCTAAATAACGTTGTTGATAAGGAAAATTTGCAATCCAAACCATTATATTGAGAAGTAATCACATTCTAGTGTTAGCCATTTATTAAACACCTGTATCATATCTCTGCTAGATGACGCAAAATAGTATATCCGAGATTGTGTTGTATGAGTAAAATAAAAGATTTGATACAAATATACGCACACGAACAAAAAAAAATAAAGAATAATAATGACGAAAATATTGTTGCGAATCAAATAATATCTGTGTGTGATTAATAAATAGCGGTTGGGGTAGGTTCGGAGTGGAGGGCTCTAGTAGAAAAGAAAAGCTACAAAACCTGTTTTAACACAACACAAGAAATCCCTTGCTAAATATATTCAATCATGATATATCGTTTGATATTGTTTGGACGTATAAATACATACAGACATACATATATACACACATACATAGATGTATATATATATATATATATATATTATATATATAATATATATATAAATATGTATATATATATATATACATATATATATACATATGAAAATATACATATACATATATGTATAATTAAATGTATATATATACATACATATATATATACACATATGTGTGTGCATATTTGTAGGTGTACATGCGTGTGCGTAGTCATGTATGTATGCGTATGCATGAGTCTAAAAATATAATATATATATATATATATATATATATATATATATATATATATATATATATACGCATGTGTATAAATATACAAATAAACATACAGATACGTAATACCTATTTATATAAAGTTATATACATACATATATACATACATATATACATACATACATATATATGTATATATTATATGATATATCTATATATATATATACCACATCTATACGCATATATAATATTATATATATATATATACACACACATATATATATATATATATATATTATATATATATATATATATATATTATATATATACACACAGCACACTTACATGAATAAATTATGACAAGAAAACCACAACAGAAATACGAACACTGCAAAGAATGAGAACAAATAACAGAAATAAGATATTTCTCAATAGGAATATGATTATTTATTTGCTTTCTCTGATATCTTTATGTTATTATATTTCATTTATATATTTATCATCCTGACAGATGGAGTATGCTATTTTTTATTTCTAATATAAAGTATCACGTTCACCGCATGGGAGTACATAAGTATTTTGTAGCCAAGATAATAATAATAATAATAATAATAATAATAATAAAAATAATAATGATAATAATGATGATGATGATGATGACAATAATAATAATAATAATAATAATAATAATAATAATGATGATGATGATGATGATAATAAAATGATGATGATAATAATAATAATAATAATAAAGATGATGATAATAATAATAATAATAATAATAATAATGATAATAATAATAATAATAAAAATAATATGATAATAATGATGATGATGATGATGACAATAATAATAATAATAATAATAATAATAATAATAATAATAATGATGATGATGATGATGATGATAATAATAATGATGATGATAATAATAATAATAATATAAAGATGATGATAATAATAATAATAATAATAATAATAATAATAATATAATAATAATAATAATATAAAAACAACAGCAATGAAAATAATAATGAAAATAAAAATAATAATGATAATAACAATATAAATAATAATAAGAGAAGAAGAAGAATGATAATAATAATAATAATAACAATAGCAATAAAAATTATTATTATTAGTGGTAGTAGTAGTAGTTGTAGTAGTAGTATTAATATAATAAAACACTTTTGTAAAAGTATTTGATATTTTAGTGTACGTAAATCTCCAAGTGACGAAAAAGAACAACGAATGAAAGTTATCAATATTTGAAATATATATTTTATATTTTATATTTATTATAATGTCAATTGTTATTACTTTTGTTATCATTTGCTCGGGATTTTATCCTTGAAATGACAGTGCACTTAGTTATTGTTGAGTTTCAAATAAATATAGTCCGCGAATATTATTGTATCGGTTCGATGTATTTGCAAGACATTGCATAATGATCTCATTCGTCAATTCTATTAATTTAATGTTTAATGTTTACGTTGGAGTTTATGACTGATTTATTGTGTTCTCCTGTCGCTCTTTGAAAGATCGTGATAGACATAAACACGGGATTCGTTGTGTGGTAAGAATTTTACTTCTCAATCGCATTCCTCTGGGTTCAAGTTCACTACGCTGTTCCGAACCCACCAAATACTTGTTAGTGGATTTTGTGGGCTGAAATTGAAAGAAAACCGATCTACATAATATGTATGTAAGTATATCACCGTGATCACCGTGACCGACTAGGCTATCAGATGTTGTTACACATCGTTGGTCACAATGCGCCTCGCATTGTTTTAGCCTTCAAATGACGCCACCCCGCTGGCTAAGCGAGCAGGCCAACAGTAGAAAGAGTGAGAGAAAGTTGTGGCGAAAGCGTACAGCAGGGATCGCCACCACCACCCTACCGGAGCCTCGTGGAGCTTTAGGTGTTTTCGCTCAATAAACACTCAAGACGCCCGGTCTGGGAATCGAAACCGCGATCTTACGACCGCGAGTCCGCTGCCCTAACCACTAGGCCATTGCGCCTCCACATGTAAGTATATAAGTATGTATATTGGGTCATCCCATAAATAATGCGGTTTTTCCATACTTCTTTTATTCTTTCAATATTAAGATACAGTTCCATTTTTAATCTAAAATATACTCTCTTTCATTTTCTACAATGCTCTTCCACCCATCTGGTTGACATGCAAGCCCCTTCTTCCAAAATGCACTTCTCCATGACGAAAATTACTCCACCCCACCTTATTTTTAATAAATATATATAAATTCGAATTACTTTAATCTCATTAGGATCTAATACATACTACAGCTACTATAATTTTTCCTGTTAAAATTTCAGGAGTGTCGTCCCTGAATGATTTGATTGCAATCAATCATTAAGCTAATGAGGTTTTCACTCTTATTGGATTTCTTGGTCACTTAATTTACCTATGTTAACTAAAAATTTCAATACGTACTGCATCCAATCGATTTACCATTTACCCATGGAGATCATATTAGAAAAAGTATTTAAAATTATTTCTCCATGACGAATATAATTAATGGAATTATCTTGTATCTTACTCACAATTTAATACGTTGACTTTCCCGCTCACACACTTACACACGCACACACATACATTTATATGCTTTTATATGTATATGTATGTATGTATGTGTGGAGGCGCAATGGCCCAGTGGTTAGGCAGCGGACTCGTGGTCGGAGGATCGCAGTTTCGATCCCCAGACCAGGCCTTGTGAGTGTTTATTGAGCGAAAACACCTAAAGCTCCACGAGGCTCGCTTAGCCAGCGAGGTGGCGTCATTTGAAGGCTAAAACAATGCGAAGCGCATTGTGACCAGCGATGTGTAGAAACATCTGATAGCCTGGTCGGTCACGGTGATCACGGTGATGTATGTATATATATATGTTGGTGGTGATGATGATGATGTTGATTACGGTGATGATGATGATGATGATGATGACGATGACGACGACGATGATAATGATGACGATGATGGTGATGATGACGATAGCGACAGATGAAGATATGGTGTCCATTGTGGGTTACCATAATGATATTAACAACATCATGATGAATAAGAAGAAAAAGAAGAAAGATGATATTGATGATGAAGAGAAATTATTATTATTACTTTTGCTGTTGAAGTTGTTGTTGACATCGGACGTGTTTGCAAACGTCCCAAATATATTGGTTTTAAAATATTTGTTTACACTTGTTTGGTGTCGCTGCTTCGTTTGTACATTGGATCCACCTTGTTAATAGTAACAGCGGGAACCCGTTACTGGTTTTCCTGAGATCGTCTCGCCCGGTGCAGCCATATTGGGTGGGCGTGTTATCAATTAAAATTCAACAAGGTGGTAGAGCGCATCGTGAGAGAGTTAAGAGAGAAAAAAAAAATGCCCCTGGCGCAGTTCTAGTAATTGCTGAAATTTTCCGTCCTCTTCCCTCCCTCAATGGCAACAATACAGGAGAGGGGGAGGAAAAAAGAGCGGGTGTAAAAGCACGTAGATACAACAGAAGCAGCATCGACATTCCAGCAGCAGTTGTAGAATTGTCAGCGACGGCAGCAGCAGCGACCAGCGGTGACGGCTTTTGCAGCCGAGTCCATTCCTATAACCGGGAGGGAAAGGCAGTTTTCCTCTGCCTGGTGGCTAGCTATAGCGATAGTGGTAGTGAAATGGACGAAAACAGACAATTATTATTATTATTATTATTATTATTATTATTATTATTATTATTATTATTATTATTATTATTATTACTATTATTATTATTATTATTATTATTATTATTATTATTATTATTATTATTATTATATTATTATTATTATTATTATTTTTATTATTATTATTATTATTGAGTGAGAGAGCAGTTCATGCCATCAAAGTGACACTGGGGTAAAATATACGAAGCCCAATATACCCATCATGACTACCCGTCTGATAAAGGTACACCAGGCACATGCATCACAGCCATATGTGCGCGACATGGTGATCTCATATCAAGATAAACAGCACATGACCTTGCAGGTGGGGCCCAGTTAGAATTTTCTTCAGGTTGAGTAGCCCATCCCGCTCAAACGGTCCCTGAATAAGGGTTGTTTAAGGATGTTGAAAGAACCACTATTATTATTATTATTATTATTATTATTATTATTATTATTATTATTATTATTATTATTATTATTATTATTATTATTATTATTATTATTATTATTATTATTATTATTATTATTATTATTATTACTATTATTATTATTATTTTTATTATTATTATATTATATTATTATTATTATTATTATTATTATTATTATTATTATTATTATTATTTTTATTTTTATGACTCTGCGTACTACATGAGCGTTGAGTTAGCAGAGGTGTTGTCTTGTTCTTTGGTAACAACAAGTTTGAAGAATTCTCAAAAACATTTCTTAAGATTCTGAAAGCATACAAGATAGTACGCTCCAGTAATTCAATACATGTCTCTATTCCAATATTCTCTCTCATCGATATTAATGCGTCTGCTGAGCCAATTACCACCAATTATCACAAGAACAACCGTCCCCTTTGGATTCCAATATCTTTCCAATTCCCCGTCTAGCTCCAGATATTTCCAAACTCTTTGAGTTTCCACTGTTTTTGCACCCTCTCCAATCATACATCGGATACTTCATTGGATAGACTTGTCCATCATTGTCAATAAAATTCCCTAATTATTATTCCCAATTACAGCTTCCGTCACGTGTTCAGATTAGTTTTCTTCAACTTCTAGCCCAAACATGCGGGTGTCATTCCAATGCGCTCTTTTACTGATGCAGCTTAGCTTGCCATTCTTTGTTTGTTTGTAATATTGTTTTGTTACTGTTGCTCTTATTGCTGTTGTTGTCATAACAGTTATATCTTTTCATGTTACTGTTATATATCCAGTTCTGCCAAGTCCAAATGATATGCATGACACGTTGAGGGAAGATTAAAGGCATTTGTCAAAATATGAATGGTGTTCAAATTCGTGACATCTTCGTGAATATATAAATATTGATATTGATCAGAATACGGTTGGTGATCTTTTCCATTCTTATTTTCGTGTATCCCAGTGCTTCAATCACATCTGGTATGATTCTGGTTTTCATATCCCACAAAGAGTTGATTAAGATCTATGCATTTTTCAAAGTGTTGTTTCTCTTCAAAGGTGTCGCATGGTGATAAATTTACATTAGCCGGCCGTCACTTCCTTGGTAACGATGTCATCATTGTGATCTTTCGTTTCTTTAACAGTATAGATACACATTTCCTAGAAGATGGTAATACCTCTGTTGTTAGTGACCATGTTTTTCACAAGTTCATACTACTTCGCAGTTGCTCTGAGGTCATATCTCTTTTTTGATGATTTTTCACAATTCCACTTCGCTCATACTACACAGTCGAATACATATTACCCTAGCATTGCCCAAACCATTGAAGGTGGTGACTTGGTTAATGACACAATCGGCACTTCAGAGGCTTTGCCATATGGAATTTTGTCAGACAATCGCGGTTCTGTACGACATGCGCTATGAGTTTGGTGTAACTTTCACTTTACCAATAGATGAAAGAGTGTTGTGAAAGAGGGATTACTTTTGAAGGAAGTGATCAGTGACCTGGAGGATTTATGAACAGATCTATTGGGAAAGATTTCGAGCTGGAAATTTTATAGCTGTTTTCCAGACAACTCTAGGATAGGAATGCGAGTGAGTCAATAAAGGTCTACAACAGATTCTAGAGATACACAAATGACGTCAGATTGATATCTCTGCTGTATACATTCCCACAAAGTCTAAGGTATTTCTAAATTGTGGAGTTATGCCGAAAAACATTTACCAGAAGCTGAAAAATTTCGCTTCTTTTTTTCATGGCGTATTGCCACAAGATTCAATATATCTGGGCAAGAGTTTTTGATCAGTTCGCTGTGGAGTTATACAGTTCTACAATTAAGAGATGAGTAATTATGTACATTAATTGTATTATTTACATTTGACGGATATTTGTCCTCATCTTGCTTGTTGCTAATACAACGTTTCGGCTGACACACCCTCCAGCCTTTATCAGGGGTCTTGGGGAAATTTCGAACCTGGGTTCTCACTCCTAAGGTATTTTTCAATGTTGTGATTAAGAGTGCGTGCTACTAACCCCAAGATACTGAGTTCAATTCCAGGCAGTGACCTGAATAATAATAATAATAATAATAATAATAATAATAATAATAATAATAATAATAATAATATAATAATAATAATAATAATAACAACTTTAGGAATGAGAATCCAGGTTCGAAATTTCCCCAAGACACCTGACGAAGGCTGGAGGGCATATCAGTCGAAACGTTGTGTTAAGAAACAAGATGAGGACAAAAATCCGTCAAATGTAAATAACTGTGGAGTTATGCCCAATTGTATTTACCTGATGTAGAGCGATTTCGTTTCTTTATGGCGATTTGTCTCGAGTTTAAATATATGCAGGCGAGTTGTTGTTTGTCACGTCACAGGAGACCAGAAATGATGTTGTATGACGGATGAGGATGAATAGATTACATGAATATCCTGCACCTCGGCCTAGCTCCCCTTGCTTTTTTTCTGGAATCTACAAATTCTTCTCTATTATTTCTATTATGATATCAGTGACCGTGGAAAAATTAAAGCATGTGCCTATAGATCGGAGAACATCAGTTGCCATAGTGAGCCTGGATCACTAGATTTCATAATTGCTTCTATAAATTTCCCTACATCAACAAAGATGAAGTATCCATAGCCTATTATTCTTTTATTGATTTCAGTTAGTTGACTGCGGCCATACTGGAGCACCGCCTTCAGTCGAACAAACTGACACCATGACTTTTCTTTGTAAGTCTAGTATTTATTCTATCAGTCTCTTTTGCAGAATTGCTAACCTCCGGGCACACAAACACATCAACATCGGTTGTCAAGAGTTGGAAGGCGGTGAGCTGGCAGAAACGTTAGCACGCTGGGCGAAATATGTAGCCGTATTTCGTCTGCCGTTAGGTTCTGAGTTCAAATTTCGCTGAGGTCAAAGTTGCCTTTCATCCTTTCGGGGTCGATTAAATAAGTACCATTTACGCACTGGGGTCGATATAATCGACTTAATCCGTTTGTTTGTCATTATTTGTCTCCCCTGTGTTTAGCTCCATGTGGGTAGTAAAGAAATAGGCTGTCAAGAGTCGGTGGGGAAACAAAGACAGGCACAACCATATATACAGCCACACACACACACACATACACATACACACACACACACACACACACATATATATATATATATATATATATACGGCGAGATTCATTTAGTTTCCTTCAACCAAATCCCATCACAAGGCTTTATCGGCCCGATGCTATAGTAGAATACACTTGCCCAGGGTGTGACGCAGTGGGACTGAATCGGAAACCACGTGGCTGGGAAGCAAGCTTTTTACCACACAGCTACACTTGCACCTATTCATATTCTTTTTGTACACAATGTATAACTTCATCATATTTCTCCTCGCTCATTTTCTGCCGTCATCCGATTTTGAGTAAACACGAACACATTGTAACCTACATTTGTATTGTTCACTTCATGCGACGTCCTTACGGCAAATAAAATAAATCCTACCTTCCACCTACTCCTCTGTAGTATTATTATTGTTAGTAGCAGCAGCAGCAGCAGTAGTAGTAGTAGTAGTAGTAGTAGTAGTAGTAGTAGTAGTAGTAGTAGTAGTAGTAGTAGTAGCTGTGGTGGTTGTGGTGGTGGTGGTGGTGGTGGTAGTGGGTTACTCCTATTATGGTGCAGAAGGTGAGTAGAATATCGATTATGGTAATGAGGATGAAGAGATAATCTTTGTGGTAAGACAGGAATCCCCAAGCTACCACATATTCCATTATGGATAAGATGTATTGCTTTCAACATATTAGAAAGGTGTCAGATTGGTTGATGCAGTTAACAACTCTCACTTGCATCAAATTCATGCGTCTCTCAAAATAAAATGAACGGCGTACACCTCAACGCGAAAAGGTTTTACTTACCCTGCATGCACAAAGACGAGATAAAAATTAAAACAGAAGCAAAACACAAATATGTTAGATATAAGAACATAGTGGTAAACTTCGAATTTCCTTTCTTTTAATGTTAAAACTTCTGTTACAATACTGCTATTGAAATACTGCGCATTTTTTTTTTTAAGTTGATTCTAAAATTGATGAAAAATTTTATGAAGCGCCCAAGAATGGCATATCGTTAATAATAAATTTTCCCAACTTTTGGATAAATTTCTGTTTCTATTTGAACATGAGTATCTTTCCCAAAATATTATAGAGAAACATTAAACAATATGTAAGCTAATACAAAATCTTCTTTTCTTTATTGATAAATTTCGTTCATTTATACCTACCTTCTTACCTGCAGTGTACACAGGTGCATATTTTTGTCTGTTTCCCTTTTAACTTCTATAAAATTTCCTTCGTCTGAGTGTTATGTTTGTGTTAGGAACAGATATTAATGTGGAATTCTGGTTGAAAGTGTTAATTTAGAACTTGGTTGTGTGCTAATAAGCTTACTTCCCAAACATACGGTTCAAGGTTCAGTCCCACTGCGTGTCTCCGTGGTCTGGTGACTTCAACTCTAGCCTTGGGTCTACCAGCGGTCCAAAGACTTTTGAGTGGATTCGGTAGATGAAAACTGAAACATCGTGTATGTATAGTAACACACATGCACACACATCTTTGTAAGTATATATGTATGTATGTATGTATGTATGTATGTATGTATGTATGTATGTATGCATGTATGTATGTATGTATGTATGTATATATGTATGTATGTATGTATGTATGTATGTATGTGTGTATATATATCTACCTTTCTATCTATCTACCAATCTATCTATCTGTCTATCTATATACATATATGTGTGTTTGTGTGTTTGAGTTTGTCGCTCCACCATCATTTAGCAACTCGTGTTGATATATTTACATCCACGTATATTATATATTACGCGGTTCGGCAAAAGCGTCTGATAAAATAAGTACTAGGCTTTTAAAAAATCCGTCCTGGTGTCGTTTCCTTCGATGAAACCCCTTTAAGGGCGGGCTCCAGCATAGCTTAAGCCAAATTACTGAGGAGGTAAGAGAAAATGGAATAAAAGAATCACTTGAATTAAGATGTCTGTATCATGGCGTTAGTGTAAGTTACATGGGGGTTACTATACAAACCTTTATGCGAGTGTATCGGAACACCCAGTGCACAGCAAAGCAAATTCACAATATGTTATATTAAATATAAAGTTTAACTCGAGTGATTTAAACAAATTATAACAGAAATTCAACAATATTGACAAAAAATAATTAAATATATAATGAAATAACAACACTTAATGTCTCCTCGAAGGAAGCCATTAATTTCGTGGCCAAAATGAATTGTTGCAACCTTCAAGAGAAACATTAGCGCTAATTGCCGTAACTGATGGTTTTGATGGTAATAATAATGATAATAATGATAATAATAATAATAATAATAATAATAATAATAATAATGATAATAATAATAATAATAATAATAATAATAATAATAACAATAATAATAATAACAGCATCAACAAGGCTGCTACAGAATGAGACCATACATCAAGTAATTAAACTATAAAAATTTAGTTTTGTCATGCATCGAATTTTCATTAGGGAAACTAATACGATTAAATTATAATCAGAGTTTGAAAATATTGCTAACATGTCTATAGCATGTCATTAAAAGTAGGTTTACAAATTAATACAGTTAACATTTAATTAGTTTTGATTTTCTAAAGCATCTGCTAAGAGTCTTCGCCGATGACTGCAATATAATAATAAAACTCATTGAAATCAAACTAACTTTTGTCGCAAAATTTCAAAAAAGAACGAAACTCAAAATTTCAAAATTTCAAAAAGAACAAAACTCAAATTAATCTCTCAGTTGCACAATTATATTGATTTGATTTCTTTGTTTTTTTCGTTTTTGTTTTTGTTTTTTGTTACTGAAATACTATTGGACAATCAATATATGTTTGTACATCGAATATTATGCTATCGAACAGTCTGTCAAATATTCAACCAAGAATTTAAGTTTCTCTCTTAATTTGCTCTTCTTCGATTATTTATTTATTTATTTAGTTATATATTAATTTATTTTCGTTTTTTTTTTTGTTATAAATAGTTTGCTTGATAAACTCATCTCTTTACACGAGGCAAAATGTCACCCGGTGCTGCAATAAATGAGTGCTTTGTAGTAAGTAATCACGTGAGCTATCTTTTTCTTTCTTCACATTAAAACGTTACAGTTGATATTGGAATCATTATTTTTATACACGATGCCATTTATTGTTACTATACGTCAGCTCGACTGAATGTATATTTACATGAAATAATTTGGGATCGTTAGATGTAATTAATGAAGATGTTGTCGTTGTTATTATGCTAACTATAATTCGATCCTTATAGTAGTAGGAGCACTCCGTCGGTTGCGACGATGAGGGTCCCAGCTGATACGATCAACGGAACAGCTTGCTCGTGATATTAACGTGCAAGTGGCTGAGCACTCCACAGACACGTGTACCCTTAACGTAGTTCTCGGGGATATTCAGCGTGACACAGAGAGTGACAAGGCTGGCCCTTTGAAATACAGGTACAAGAGAAACAGGAAGAAAGAGCGAGAGAAAGTTGTGGTGAAAGAATACAGCAGGGTACACCACCATCCCCTGCCGGAGCCTCGTGGAGCTTTTAGGTGTTTTCGCTCAATAAACACTCACAATGCCCGGTCTGGGAATCGAAACCGCGGTCCTCCGACTGCGAGTCCGCTGCCCTAAACACTGGGCCATTGCGCCTCCACCGATCCTTATAGAGAAGGTACAAAATCACAGCCGTTCTACCAAGCATTAGTGAATTTCACTTTTCATTTTCAGATCTATCTGCTTATTGGGAAAATAAATTTTGTTAGTGAATATAATAATAATTTTATCGTTTTTCTTTTACCAGTTTCTAAATTATAGTGTGGCCAAGCCGGAGCACCATCTTGATGAATTTTTAGTCAAATGAATCAACCCAAGTATTTGTTTGTGTAAGCCTTGTATTTATTTTATCGGTTCTTTAGCCGAACCGCTCAGTTAACGAATTAGTTAATAACCAACACCGGTTATCAAGCAATGGTGGCGGACAAAGATGCAGACAAATCATGTAAATGAGGTATCGGATAATAATCAGGGAACTGTAATGGCTTTTAAATGACGAAAATCACCCCTGGCTCGCAACTCTTGAAGACAAGATGCAATGGCGAACACCATTTACTACTGGACGAGTTATCCCTAAGTCAAGCATGTGACGAAACTCATCCTCAGTAACTCTGAGTATTCTGGAGCAAGGCGCCGAGGAGCGGAAACAACTGGAGGATCCTTAGTGAGAATATGATGCGTTGAAGTCTGCGTTGGTGATTTATTTTATAATAATAACAATGAAATTATTGTATACAGTGCTCAGGTGCACCACAACTTGTCAGAAAGTGTATATAAAGTCTGGAAAGCGAACAATGTATGAGTCAGATACATGTTTGTGTGTGTAAGGAGGGGGGGAATCAGGTGTAGTATTGGCGAATCTCAGAAAGCATGGAAGTTTTGAAGGAGCATGGAAGTTTTGAAGTTTTGAAAAACGGTTCAAGGCAACTCTGGGAATTTTGATATCAGCTCATGAAAAACATTCGTAAGAGATGGAATAAAAAATAAAAGGCTAATAGTAACAATTCTTGAAGACACACCTTGATTAGAAAGAAGAATGTGTGCATCTCTTATTCTCTTATTCCTTAAATCAACTATTAAATGTAAATGAAGCCAAAAGTCAGCACCAAGAATTTGGTATGGCAAATCAGTAATAACAACTACTCATTTAAATGGTCTTCGAAGGTTGATATCTAACGTGAACAAATTTTCTCCATAGGTGGAAGTTGACGAATGATCATCAGCCTGTAAAGAAATAGCAGCTGCTGTCATAAAACTTGCAGGCCAGACACTACACGCAGGACCAGTATCTAGTACTAACATTTCTTTCGAGTTGGTATCGTGAATGAAAGAGACGACGCTTTTAAATGGCTTATCGAGGAATGCAGCCGCTGTTAATTTTACTGGGAATTGCGTTTTCCTGTTCCTGAACTTAAAAACGAAAAATACATGGTGATATACATTTATGAGCATGAGTTTCAAATTTGCGATGATAGCAACAATATTGTTGTGAATCTCTACTAGACGAACGAAGACTACGAGAAGACGAACGATTTCGTTGCCTTGAGCGATGAGAAAAAGAAGGAGGTAGGAAACGGGGGACTTGATCAGTGAAATTTGAATCTTGTTATCGAATTCCTTCTGGATAGCTCTGTAGATAACGATGAAATGACAGGGGAATTTTCAGAAGTTTTTGGAACAGAAGAAATCTCCATGATTCTATCTGCCATATCAGTCAATTGCTGGGTGGTAGTATACTTACTTACTTGTACTTGTGGCGACATTCACCCTGGGCGGGTTGAGTCGGCTTCTTCTATTGGAAGAAGATTTTGTGGGAATATGTGGATTTCACAAGCGGTCCCCCAACAATCCCGCTTCTAGAGACATCCTGTTTGCCGCAGATTGTCCGCAGACGCAGGGACAGAACGACTGAGGAGCCGCCGATTATCGAAACAGACACTCCGAGGATTTTCACCAGAGCCCCGTCTGCCAGGTCGTGGCCCTAATACCACACGGTGTGAGACCAAGCTGCCTTGGGTGGCTCTACAAGGAACCGACGTTCCCGACGGCATAGCTGTGACACTACCTGTTGCCAGCGTCCCCACCACGGTGAGGAGGGGATGGACTTTGGGAAGGGTAGTGTACCCTTAACAAGAGATTAGAAATTCTTGTATATTCTTTCGGAGCCTCGAGAAACGTAATAAGTAATTATCTCACACCATATCTACATCAACTGGGTTGTTTCCAGTTGAATCTATCATCCTTCTAAGTAACTCAGAAGGGTATTTATACATTAATTGGTGGCATCATTTCTCTTTAGAAGAAGTGGTACGCCGTAAAAGTTTTATTTTCAGAGTGGAATATGATGGGCTATCTGCATTATTGCTAATGAGATCCTTACCTTCACTACTCATAATCGGAGGCAAAACGCTGACTAATAAATGTGATCGTCTGACATTCCAAGTTATATTATTCGCGGCGAAATTTGCTTCTAGCTGTGTGTACCATATTTCAAAATCCCAATTGAATTGTGAAGAAATAAAAGATATGAAAGCTTGATTTGGTAAAGCAGTAGGGCTTTCAATGATATATAGGTTATCAAGAAAATTACGTGTTGCTGATTCAATTTCTACGTTTCCTACACGATGAAAATGACGGTATCAAAAATACTCTAGAGGAGCAGTAAGAGGTAAAGTTATGTGCAATTCTCGTCTCGCAATTGATGGCTTCTAAGCTGTATAAACGGCTAAAGCGGTTTTGAAAAAAGAGTTATCTGACTAGACATGATTTTATAGTATGCCAGATAATGATATTATAGCATGTAGACGAGAACTTATTGAAAATTTTTTATCTGTTTTGCAGTTAAAAAGTATTTAAGACCTTTATATACGTTACTAAAGTGGTAGCAAAATAGTAAGATTCAAAATGGCGCTATATTGGTAGTAGGAAAAAGTTTTATTTGTCTTCTGCAGAAAATTTTAAAGTTTGTTGATATTTCTGTAAAATCTCCATGGAATCATTATTTTTATCACGTCAGGTTTCACCAATCTAAAGCAGTATGATATGTGTGTCGACATATATATATATTTCACTAAGTGCTATTATATGAATTGTGAGGGGGCGTGGCTTAGTGGTTAGGGCATTCGGCTCATGATCGTAAGGTTGTGAGTTCGATTCCCGGCGACGCGTTGTGTCCTTGAGTAAGACACTTTATTTCACGTTGCTCCAGTCCACTCAGCTGGCAAAAATGAGTTGCACTTGTATTTCAAAGGGTCAGCCTTGTCACTCTCTGTGTCACGCTGATTATCCCCGAGAACTACGTTAAGGGTACACGTGTCTGTGGAATGCTCAGCCATTTGCACGTTAATTTCACGAGCAAGCTGTTCCGTTGATCGTATCAGCTGGGACCCTCGTCGTCGTAACCGGCGGAGTCTTTAGTCTTTTATTATATGAATTCAAA
>NC_043018.1:1321350-1338850 GCF_006345805.1 Octopus sinensis | reverse complement strand
ATAAGTCGTCTCTTCCGATAATGATCAATAATTAAAAAAATGCTTGACGTTGGAGACATATACGAAATATGAATGTGTACGTGAATATGATTCTCGTTCTCTAGCCTTTCTCTCTCTCCCCCTCTCTCCCTTCTCTCCCTCTTTCTCTCCGTCTATCTATCACTTCTCATACGTTTGTGTATATGTGTGTTTTATGATGAATGTATATAGACACTCACACACATACTTTTTCTGGTAAATATAAATATACGTTCATATAAATACACGAATATGTAAATTATACACGCCCGTATATGTATGTGTCTTTTATTTTTTAACGTATCGGCCACACTGAGTAACGGTGCGGTGGACTGGCGTCCCGTCCAGGTAGGTAGAAGACATACACCATAGAAACCGGGAGACCGGGGCTATGAGCCAAGCTAGGCTTGGAAAGGGCGCATAAATAAATATATATTTACATATATATAAGGTTGTCCCAAATGTTCGTAGAAAGTCTTGGAAAATAATGGTCTTTATTTTGAGGAATAATTTTTGTTGTTTTTGTTAGTACTTGGCGAGTAAAAATTCAATTTTCGCAAGTGTTTACGAACTTTTGGGACAACCTAATATATATATATCAGTCATACGATATAGTGTATATTTAAACACATAACGAATCCACTTATAGGGAATTCAGCACGCTAGAAAGAACAGCTAGGTTCTGTAAGCCACAAAAATAACGGATAAAATTCGACAGGAATAAAATTGGGAAGGAAAAACATTTACCATCTAGTTACCTGAACCAATTGGTTTCTGATTATATATATATATATATATATATATATATATATATATCAGCTATACGATATAGTGTATATTTAACCACATAACGAATCCACTTATAGGGAATGCAGCAGCTAGAAAGAACAGCTAGGTTCTGTAAGCCACAAAAATAACGGATAAAATTCGGCAGGAATAACTTTGGAAAGGAAAACCATTTACCGTCTAGTTACCTGAACCAATTGGTTTCTGATCATCTTTTAGCGAGTCAAGGGGAACTCACAACGTCTGATTTTTTTCAGCAGGTCCAACCTAGGGCTAAACATATCCAACACGAGACAAATAAGGCCACTTATCTCGTGTTTATATGAACTAACTTTTCAAATTTTACTGCGCAGACGCAGTCCTTCGCTGGCTACAATAAAAAACCGCCAACTTTTAACCGAAAATTATCCCGAAACTTACAGTATATATATATATATATATATATATATATATATATATATATACATATATACCTCAGAAGTAAGGATCTATAGTCTCTGTCAATGCCGCTCACAGATATGTGAATGAAAGAATGTAGTGTTGATGTCGTTGAAGACAGGCTGATATGCAAACCAAAGCGGTCAGCAAAACAGCGGCCTTTTACTCCAGTGTAAAACGCAGATTTGGAATTTGACGTAATAAATCGAGATAAGGCGACGTGCAAAAGAAGCCCTGAGTAATGTAATATTTCTTCTAAGGCCTATTGTACGTTGTATTACTCTTAATGTAAGGGCAAATCGTACATGCTGCCTCGTAAGTGAGCACATGTTAAAGTTTTGGGTTGTGGGGTGGGGGAATCTATGCTAAGGCCCTACTTATTAGAAGATTCGAGGGGTATTTTTGCCGTCTACTCCTACACCTCCAATTATTAGATTGTCCCAAAAGTTCGTAAACACTTGCGAAACTGAATTTTTACTCGCCAAGTACTAACAAAAACAACAAAAATTATTCCTCAAAATAAAGACCATTATTTTCCAAGACTTTCTACGAACTTTTCGGAGGGACAACCTTATAATTCCTTAAACATTTTCTTGTCCCTCAACTCATTACTCTCCTCATCTTTCTCCATTCATCTCACTTGCATCGTTTTCTCTTTCTCCTCATTCCTCCTCTCTTTCCTTCTTCTTTCATACGCTGTTTTTACCTTTTATTATTCACGTACGAACACATCGTCAACCTGCGATCTCTTTCAGTTACAGCCAGTTATTTTTTAAGTTCTAAAGACTCCGCCGGTTACGACGACGAGGGTCCCAGCTGATACGATCAACGGAACAGCCTGCTCATGAAATTAACGTGCAAATGGCTGAGCATTCCACAGACACGTGTACCCTTAACGTAGTTCTCGGGGATAATCAGCGTGACACAGAGAGTGACAAAGCTGACCCTTTGAAATACAAGTACAACTCATTTTTGCCAGCTGAGTGGACTGGAGCAACGTGAAATAAAGTGTCTTGCTCAAGGACACAACGTACGTTAAAAGACTCCGCCGGTTACGACGACGAGGGTCCCAGCTGATACGATCAACGAACAGCTTGCTCGTGAAATTAACGTGCAAATGGCTGAGCATTCCACAGACACGTGTACCCTTAACGTAGTTCTCGGGGATAATCACGTGACACACGAGTGACAAGGCTGACCCTTTGAAATACAAGTACAACTCATTTTTGCCAGCTGAGTGGACTGGAGCAACGTGAAATAAAGTGTCTTGCTCAAGGACCAACGTACGTTAAAAGACTCCGCCGGTTACGACGACGAGGGTCCAGCTGATACATCAAACGGAACAGCTTGCTCGTGAAATTAACGTGCAAATGGCTGAGCATTCCACAGACACGTGTACCCTTAACGTAGTTCTCGGGGATAATCAGCGTGACACAGAGAGTGACAAGGCTGACCCTTTGAAATACAAGTACAACTCATTTTTGCCAGCTGAGTGGACTGGAGCAACGTGAAATAAAGTGTCTTGCTCAAGGACACAACGCGTCGCGGGAATCGAACTCACAACCTTACGATCGTGAGCCGAATGCCCAAACCAATAAGCCACGCGCCTTCACTATACTTTTTAAGTTAGATAACGTTAGATGATCTCAGCTGTCTCTCATTAATTTACTTCCTTGCACCTCCTCCCCTGCGACGCTGGGTTTTTCCTCTCTTCACTCTAATCATTTTATCGATATTGCGACGTAAAACTAATCTGCCGACACAGAAAAAACATTAGCCTCGTTGGAGTCTGGTTGATTCAACCTTCCACGCATGCATGCACTCCCGCACGCACGCACACGAGCATGCACGCACACGAGCATGCACGCACACGAGCATGCACGCACACGAGCATGCACGCACACGAGCATGCACGCATGCACGCACGCACGCATGCACGCACAAGCCATATATATATAGAGAGAGTCAAATGCGTTTATATAAGTGTATATATGCATAATGTGCGCATACAAGACTATAAATATGCTCTGCACATATATATATATATATATATATATATACAAATTATACATACAATCTTATACACAAATCATATATACATGCACATATAAGTTTCGATCTCTAGTAATGAGAGACTGATTATGATTTGTTTATATTTACAAACAATATATATATATATGTGAGTGTGTGTATGTGTGTGCGTGCGCATGTTTAAAATCACATATATATATATATATGCATATGCATATATATATTATATATATATATATATATATATATATATTATATATATATTATATATATATATATATATCTCATATATATATTATATATATATATATTTGTGTAGGTCCCGGGGTGAGTCGGGGTTAACCACAGTAAATAAGGTACTCAATACATAGCAGAGTAAAATAATTTATTTTATAGAAGGAGCTTCTACAGGACTAGAACTGTTTCATTTATATATATATATATAAATCATATATACATGCATATATAAGTTTCGATCTCCAGTAATCAGAGATTGCCAGTTACTGCACATATATTGCACTTCATAGAGTTGCTTATTCGGGTCTGCTAAAAAGAAAATATGTTGATAATTTGGAACAATTTTTCTTAGTTATTAAGCATCGGTAGATTAAATTTCTGCGAGATATATATTCTGAATTTCGCTCCGGTGTGTTACATACGAATGTGCTGAGTTAGCGATTTTCTAAGATGTAACATTTTCAAGTGTAGATATTAGTTATAACTCTCTGTTTGTTCTTCAAGGAGTTATCGTTTCCTTCAAAGTATCATACGTCTTCAATTCTTATTTCATTCATGTGTGGTTTGTATTGAGCAGACATTATCCATTGGATGTCGGCTATTATAAAAACATTTATGAATATGGAGATACCGTATCTTAAACCAAATACATTTATTGCTCATACAAAGGAAAAGATTAACGCGCTATCAATTAGTTGTGTAACTCCGAAGCAACTATATTGGAGGCTGCATTCATATCGCAGAGAAACCACTGGGAGGAAATTTTTACATATGAATGTCAGAAGGGAAGTTCAAATAAAACTACTTTATTCAGAGATTCTTTCGTATCAGAATCATACAGAGAAGAAACTGTAGCAATAAACGTCAGAGCCGTGTCTTTTCAAGTAATATAGATGAGTTTGATAATTTGTGCTGCCAACTAAAATACTCGAGACGACATTGTGATGCCGATGTTGTATAAATAAAGACATAAGTCAACAGTGAAGCCATACATTTTTAGGAAAGTTCATAGAATATCAATCGTGACACATATAAATATTTAATAAAAGTAGTTCTATTGCCCCCAGAGAAACAATTACTAACTCTATTGTACACATAAGCGCAGATGGAATTTTACATCACGCTGTCCTATTATTACAACTGTATTTGAGTCCGTCTGAGGATGGCTGCAAGAGAAATAGTTTTGCTGACGAAAGAAATTCTCGTAAAAAAAGTAGGTAAGTACGATTTACAAAACAAATATTATCTCTCGAAATATATTGAGTTCATATTTCGCTAGTGCGAAATCTATCATAAACAATCATACGTAGGAATGGTTGTGTGGTAAGTAGATGGCTTACTAACTACATGGATCCCGGTTCAGTCCCACTGCGTGGCACATTCGGCAAGTGTGTTCTAGAATGGCCTCTAGTCGACCAAAGCCTTGTGAGTGGATTTGTTAGATGGAAACTGAAAGAAGCTCATCGTATATGTTTGTGTGTGTGTATTTGTGTTTGTCCTCCCACCATCGCTTGACAACCGATGTTAGTGTGTTTACGTTCCCGCAACACAGCTGTTCGGCAAAAGCGTCCGATAGAATAAGTACTACGCTTACAAAGAATACGTTCTGGGTTCGATTTTTCAACTACAGGTGGCGCTCCAGCATGACCGTAGTCAAATGAGTGAAACAAGTAAAAATTACAAAAATAAAACAATACATAAACAAATATATGTGCCTGTATGTCTGTATGAATATATATATATACATCTGTATACATGTATGTATATATACTAATACATACACCAACCCTATACATACACACGTCCAGACCTCTCCTACGAACTATACTCTCTCATACACACACCACACACACCCTTATACATACTAATACATACTAATACATACACAAACCTATACTTACACCTTCCAGACCTCTCATACGCACTAATACTCTCTCATAGACACACACACACACACACCCTTATGTTGGAGCTGGTCACTCACCCTATTATCTCCCCTAATTTCGCTCTCGCGTCTCATGTTGATCTTTGACTTCTGGCCGAAATCAGATCGCCATGTTGGTTCGTTAGTTACTGCACGCATTTTTTTTCTCTCCTTCTTTCTGTGTTTTTTTCTCTCTGTGTATCTTTCTGTTGAAGAGCGTAGGCTCGAAACGTTAAAGACTTGTTTTATTTATATTTCCTGAGCGCCATACTAGTACAATTGGTTGTTTGTTTTCCACCTGCCTTCGTCTTTTGTCTATTTTCATAAAGCTTCCCGTTATATATCTGTATACATGTATATATATATATATAAATATACATGTATACAGATAATATATATATATATATATATATATATATATATAATATATATATACATTGTATACAGATATATATATATATATATATAATATATATATATATATACATACATACATACATACATACATATACATACATACATACATACATACATACATACATACAGGGTAGTGCATTATGTAGAACTTTCCACCGAATTTTATTTTCCCTTCCCCTCCTAAAAGCTACTTTTTTCTCTTCATAGTATTAGTTCGTATAATTTTTTCGCAGAAATATTGATATTCGTCTCTGTAGTGTGTAAACATTAACTTTTTTCTGAATATCGGAATGTATAGTACATAGAAATGATAATTAGTAATTATTATAGTATATAGAGGGAGTTATTTTTCCTCTTTTATTTCCATAAATCATTTATGTTTTTTCCCCTCAAAAATCTATTTCATCTTTCATTTTTTGTTTAATACCCTAAACAGCTCACAACATCCATATTATGATTAAATAAATTATTCATCACCCTTAAACCCGTATATGTATATTTTTCAAATACATTATAGCATACTCTGAATGTATAATATCTCCTCTCCTCTCATGAACTCCGTGTCCTAATATATTATTGTTTATTTACGAATATTTGAAAATACGGTCCTCAACTTCGTTGTTCAACACCTGAAACTGCAAATCTATCCCTGAAAATAGATGTGTTTTTTTTTTTTTATATCCTACTAGCAGTATCGCCCGGCGTTGCTCGGATTTGTAAGGGAAATAACTACATAAGCATTTTTAGAGAGTTACTTCCCTTATAAATTCGGGCTTTCTTAGCCATTTTTGTTTTGGTGTCTTCAAGCCATGAAGTCGTTGTTCTAAAACAACGCTGGTTTCCTTCACAACGCATTACGACGTTGATTTCTTTACACTCCCTTCCCCACAGCTTCACGAGGGAGGGAAGGGGAGAAGCAAACAGGTGCAGCTGTGAGCGTGGACGCCAACTCCGCCGCCATCGACATACGATGCATTTTATGCATTAAAATGGAATAAAAAATGATGTTAAATTATTTTTAAAATCGTAGACTCATCGTAGACGCGCGCTAATAGTCAGACGGGCTCGATATGAATCACGACTATAAGATACCCGAATTTGGTTAAACTGCACCGCAAAATGTGGGAGGAGTTAGGAATCTAAATCGAAGGGGACAGACACTCACACAACTAGAGTTTTATATATATAGATATAGCTTCAATGCTGCGGGTCCAATTCTCAAACCGGATTGAAAGCCATGTAGGATTCTTTGGGTTATCTTTTTTATTCCTTTTGTCCCATTAAATCCCGAATCTCATATGCATTACTTTTTCATTGACACAAATAAATTTTATATATCTATATATATAAAACTCTAGTTGTGTGAGTGTCTGTCCCCTTCGATTTAGATTCCTAACTCCTCCCACATTTTGCGGTGCAGTTTAACCAAATTCGGGTATCTTATAGTCGTGATTCATATCGAGCCCGTCTGACTATTAGCGCGCGTCAACGATGAGTCTACGATTTTAAAAATAATTTAACATCATTTTTTATTCCATTTTAATGCATAAAATGCATCGTGTGTCGATGGCGGCGGAGTTGGCGTCCACGCTCACAGCTGCACCTGTTTGCTTCTCCCTCTTCCCTCCCTCGTGAAGCTGTGGGGAAGGGAGTGTAAAGAAATCAACGGCGTAATGCGTTGTGAAGGAAACCAGCGTTCTTTTAGAACAACGACTTCATGGCTTGAAGACACCAAAACAAAAATGGCTAAGAAAGCCCGAATTTATAAGGGAAGTAACTCTCTAAAAATGCTTATATAGTTATTTCCCTTACAAACCGAGCAATGCCGGGCGATACTGCTAGTATATATATATTATATTAAATTTGGATTTATTCCCTAATATTTATTATATATATATATATATATATATGTGTGTGTGTATGTATATATGTATGTATATATATATATATATATATATATATATATATTATATATATATGTATGTATATATATATGTATATATATGTATGTATGTCTATATATATATGTATATATATATGTGTGTGTGTGTGTGTGTGTGTATATATATATATATATAATATATATATATATATGTATCTATCTATGTATCTATCAGTCTATATCTATATCTATCTAGCTCTCTCTTTTTCTTTCTCCCTCTCTCTTTCTCTCTCTCTGTCTCTCTCTGTCTCTCTCTCTCTCTCTATATATATATATAATTCAGAATTAGAGGGGTTTTTTTTTAATACAGAAAAGAAAAATAAATCTCAAGTACATCTTATGTTGTAACGATGCCTAAAGTCCTTGAAGAGGCATGGATATTCGACCGCATGGGCATATTTTGGCATTCTGTGTATCTTATGTAAAGCAAATAAGTGTACGTATAATTTTCTGGAAACCTTTTTTAATTCAGTGCCCCAGTCATTATATAAAAGTAACCACTTGCATGATTTTCTTCCTGATATTACAAATTTAAGTTTTAAATTGTTAATATCTCGGCCTTGTTCTATAAGATATTTGGGCAGATCGGTTCGAGATGTCCATCGCGGCGCAAACATTCTCGTTTCACTCATTGATAATTATTTCAGTTGAATTTAACCCGATATCCTTGTCAATCGCATGCCACAAATAATTAATCGCGCTTCGTTATCTGGAAACCAGTGTGATACAAGATGGTGTCGTTTCTGTTTCATTCTCATGAGAAAGCATTGTATTGCTGCCCAGTGAATATAGTCAGCTAGTCGTCCGTGTCTCTTTATTTACTTGGACTTGGCAAGTACTTATGAAGTCGGAAACGATGCTGTCGATAATCTCAGTTTGAAGTATTGTATATTCTACACCTGTAATCATTAGTTTTCTTTTGTATTTATTAGTAACTATTTGCTCTGTGCAGCTGAAATCTGACCAGCTACAGCTTCTTACAGAAATATTATTACTCTTTACTCTTTACTCTTTTTACTTGTTTCAGTCATTTGACTGCGGCCATGCTGGAGCACCGCCTTTAGTCGAGCAAATCGACCCCGGGACTAATTCTTTGTAAGCCCAGTACTTATTCTATCGGTCTCTTTTGCCGAACCGCTACTTTACGGGGACGTAAACACACCAGCATCGGTTGTCAAGCAATGCTAGAGGGACAAACACAGACACACAAACATATACACACATACATATATATATATATATTTATACGACAGGCTTCTTTCAGTTTCCGTCTACCAAATCCGCTCACAGGGTTATGGTCGGCCCGAGGCTAGAGCAGAAGACACTTGCCCAAGATGCCACGCAGTGGGACTGAACCCGGAACCATGTGGTTGGTTAGCAAGCTACTTACCACACAGCCACTCCTGCGCCTACCACACAGCCACTCCTATTACGTATATCATTCAGTATTATTCATGACTGCCGAGCTTCACACAGAGTTCTTCATGAGTAATTCTTACTCAGCGAATTTTCAGTAGTTTCTTCTTAAATTCCGTTTTGAATTTCTATGTTTGTAACATTTACTGTTGTTTCATATTCATAAGTTTTCTTCTACGCAGTTGTGGAGGCGCAATGGCCCAGTGGTTAGGGCAGCGGACTCGCGGTCATAGGATCGCGGTTTCGATTCCCAGACCGGGCGTTGTGAGTGTTTATTGAGTGAAAACACCTAAAGCTCCACGAGGCTCCGGCAGGGATGGTGGTGATCCCTGCTGTACTCTTTCACCACAACTTTCTCTCACTCTTACTTCCTGTTTCTGTTGTACCTGTATTTCAAGGGGCCGGCCTTGTCACTCTCTGTGTCACGCTGAATATCCCCGAGAACCATGTTAAGGGTACACGTGTCTGTGGGGTGCTCAGCCACGAGCAGGCTGTTACGTTGATTCGGATCAACCGGAACCCTCATCGTCGTAACCGACGGAGTGCTTCCATCTACGCAGTTAGATTCAAGTTTCTCCATCATTTTCTGGCAGAAACGTTAGCACGCCGGGCGAAATGCGTAGCCATATTTCGTCTGCCGTTACGTTCTGAGTTCAAATTCCGCCGAGGTCGACTTTTGCTTTTCATCCTTTCGGGGTCGATAAATTAAGTACCAGTTACGCACTGGAGTCGGTGTAATCGACTTAGTCCCTTTGTCTGTCCTTGTATGCCCCCCCCCTGTGTTTAGACCCTTGTGGGCAATAAAGAGATAAGAAACCGTAGCACGCCGGGCGAAGCCCTTTGCGGTATTTAGTCTGCCGCTATGTTCTGAGTTGAAATTCCGCCGAGGTCGACTTTTGCATTTCATCCTTTCGGGGTCGATAAATTAAGTACCAGTTACGCACTGGAGTCGATGTAATCGACTTAGTCCTTTGTCTGTCCTTGTTGTCCCCCCTGTGTTTAGACCCTTGTGGGCAATAAAGAGATAAGAAACCTTAGCACGCCGGGCGAAGCCCTTTGCGGTATTTCGTCTGCCGCTACGTTCTGAGTTCAAATTCCGCCGAGGTCGACTTTTGCATTTCATCCTTTCGGGGTCGATAAATTAAGTACCAGTTACGCACTGGAGTCGATGTAATCGACTTAGTCCCTTTGTCTGTCCTTGTTTGTCCCCCCTGTGTTTAGCCCATTGTGGGCAATAAAGAAATAAGAAACGCTAGCACGCCGGGCGACGCCCTTTGCGGTATTTCCTCTGCCGCTACGTTCTGAGTTCAAATTCCATCGAGGCGGACTTTGCCTTTCATTTTTTCGGGGTCGATTAAATAAGTACCAGTTACGCACTGGGGTCGATATAATCGACTTAATCCATTTGTCTGTCGTTTGTCTGTCCTTCCTTGTCGACTCAGTGTTTAGCCCCTTGTGGGTAGTAAAGAAATAGGTATTCCGTCTGCCGTTACGTTCTGAGTTCAAATTCCGCCGAGGTTGACTTTGCCTTTTATCTTTTCGGGGTCGATAAATTAAGTAGCAGTTAAGGACTGGGGTAATCGACCTCATCCCTTTGTCTCTCCTTGTTTTTTTTTTCCCTTTATGTTTAGCCCCTTGTGGACAATAAAGGAATAATAATCATTAGCCAACTGATCGAAATGCTACGTTCTCAGTTCAAATTCCACCGATGTCGACTTTGCCTTTCATCCTTTCGGGGTCAATAAATTAAGTAACAGTGAAACACGGGGGGGGGGCGATGTAATCGACTATTCCCCTCCCCACAAATTTCAGGATTTGTGCATTTAGTAGCAACGATTATATACATAGCTGATTTGTTTTCCTTTCTTTCTTTCAATATAGTAATTATAGTAAAATTCCTCTACCTCTATTCAAATTGTATTTCTTGTCTCATACTTATCATTCTGCACCTTATATGCAAGTTCTTAGTATTGCATTTATATACAGTTGCAGTTTATCGACATCACAGTGATGTCAGAATCTCTTCGTGTGTTCTGTTTCAGCTCACTATCTCAGTTATTTTCTAGTTAATGAATGGCATGACAACTGCTTTTTTTTTTTACAATTCCATTTTAATATGAAAGCCATATTAATATTTACCTGATTCGTTTATTGTACTCAATTATCAGATTAATCTACAAATAAAGATTCTTTTTGGGTGGTTCTAGAATAACATTCTAGTTTTGCCATCTATAGCTAGCAAAAATATAATGTCCTCTGTGTTGATTTAAAAAAAAAATTCTTATAGCTTTTGAACATTTTTGTAATCATGTATACACGTTTGTGTCTATTGAAAATTCCGGAAATATATTGATAGGTTTTCCAACTGAATGATTTACAGTTATTTTCTAGTTCGATTAAATTTAATATTTATATTCTCCAAAATGTATGCACTAGAGAATTTTCTAACAATTTTCAATGCGCCTAATATGAGATGATTCCTTTATTTGGGCTTTCGTTCATACCTTCTGGTGGACTCATTTTTCAGATGTATAACTTAGGTTACTGTCTGAAATTGTGGAGGCGCAATGGCCCAGTGGTTAGGGCAGCGGACTCGCGGTCATAGGATCGCGGTTTCGATTCCCAGACCAGGCGTTGTGAGTGTTTATTGAGCGAAAACACCTAAAGCTCCACGAGGCTCCGGCAGGGGATGGTGGTGATCCCTGCTGTACTCTTTCACCACAACTTTCTCTCACTCTTACTTCCTATTTCTGTTGTACCTGTGTACACTCTCTGTGTCATGCTGAATATCCCCGAGAACTACGTTAAGGGTGCACGTGTCTATGGAGTGCTCAGCCACTTACACGTTAATTTCACGAGCAGGCTGTTCCGTTGATTCGGATCAACCGGAACCCTCGTCGTCGTAACCGACGGAGTGCTTCCCACTGTCTGAAATTATTTTAGTTGGACACTATCGATTGTTCGAAGTGATACGGCGATCAGATGTATCACAACATTTTTTGTTAGGCTTGACAACGATAGCATATCGAATAACGAGTAGGTCTCAAATTTGTGGTTTGGCATGAGACAAATCAAAAAGTCTCTTTCATATACTAGGATCTCTTCCATTCTCAAACTCTTGTCGTATTCTCTTTTTGCTAAGTCTCTGACAGTAAGGAGAGCGTGGTTAGCTGTATCTAGCCCTTCTCCTCTAAGGCATTAACAGTATGGAAGCACTCCGTCGGTTACGACAACGAGGGTTCCGGTTGATCCGAATCAACGGAACAGCCTGCTCGTGAAATTAACGTGTAAGTGGCTGAGCACTCCACAGACACGTGTACCCTTAACGTAGTTCTCGGGGATATTCAGCGTGACACAGAGAGTGACAAGGCCGGCCCCTTGAAATACAGGTACAACAGAAACAGGAAGTAAGAGTGAGAGAAAGTTGTGGTGAAAGAGTACAGCAGGGATCACCACCATCCCTGCCGGAGCCTCGTGGAGGTTTAGGCGTTTTCGCTCAATAAACACTCACAACGCCCGGTCTGGGAATCGAAACTGCGATCCTATGACCGCGAGTCCGCTGCCCTAACCACTGGGCCATTGCGCCTCCATTAACAGTATATAGTCTGCTTAATGATATTTGCATTTGCGGTTCCTCTTGGAAAGTATTGAAGATCCTCCAGGCGGAAACTTGAATTCCGAGCTCCAAATTAAAATTATGACTTTTTTCTATGGAAACGGCAATTTGCAACCAAGATCGTAACTTATTAGACATGTAATGTCTTATTTTAACCATATTTTAAGATGGATGGAATTCCAAAACTCCATTGTTTTTAGTATTCAAATTATCCGTTATTGCATTTCGATTATTTTCGTAAGCATCTATTAATTTCGGCTCCATTTGCATTTCATATCTTCTTTGAAAGTAGAATAATATAGTTTTCTTTGATTCAAACTTTATGCCTCTATTTTAGTATTTTCATAAGATACTTTACAATTGTTTTCTGACAGTTAAATTTTCTCATATGTCTCTATATGAAGAAAAAGCAACCTTTCTAATTACAGGTGAAATATTCAAAACTTCTCCATTATTTTCCTTGAGTACATGTCAAATGTTAAATAATTTAGCATAAAGCTGGCAATAATTCCAATAGACGGCAGTAATTGCAAAAAGCACCGTATTCTTGTCTCTTACTATGTTTTTCTTCATTTATAACTATGTAAAGAAGTAAAAGAATATTAGATATGCCTTTGCAAATGCGTTAGTATCCTAGATATCGAATAGAGGAAGAAATTTATTTATGTCTAGCACATTCTAAGAATGTTTGTGTCTTGTACTCAAGGATATCACTTCATAAGTCTTCGTAATATAGTTTTATAATCTCATCTCTGCTTCTCTGTTTCACATGGCTATACTGATATTGTCTTCTCTTCAACATTGCCAAGGGATATTTTTTTTTAAAGAAGCATCACTTATCAATGCCTCTAGCATCTTAGTGCAGTGTGAGCATGGGAAGATCTTTTGTCGCTGATTACCTGCAGCGCATGCTTTAATGTCGACCGCGTGTACCAAATACTTTTTCTTAATTTTCTTTCATCGCGTTTATACGCGTCAGTTGAGTGCAACTGGTCACTTCAGGGCTTTAACACCGGAAGAAAAGTAGCTCTGAAGGGCATTTTCCATTAGAATATTCCTCTTTTTATAAATAGCTTCTATTATTTCCTCTTTCGTCTGTATTTACGGAAAATTTTAACGCATCATTTTGAGATGCATGACGTACCTACGTTTTCTTAGTGCTACCAAAGACATGGTCAAATGTTCCTGTTACATGCAGGAAAAACTATGTAAAGAGTTTTGTAGAAGGGAAAACCATGCTCTGTTTTCTCTTCACTTATTTGATTGCTGTCTCTCTTAGTCATACGTTTTTCCCAGCTATATCAATAGTTATAAAATGCTCTCTGATTTTAGTTCAGTTATATTTTCCTTGCATGGTTAATGCTTGTTAAGCTTTGAAATGTAAGCTGTCGGGAACATTTTACTGTTCCACAATGTTTAACGTTGCTTCATGCTTGTTGTATGATACGCTTGAAAATTAAGATTTCTTTTGCCGGTTATTCAGTTACAATTTGTTTCAAGTTATTTCAGCTTATCATTAAATAGTTTCACGTTTCAGGTGCAGCCCTACCATACTCTATTCATTTTATCAATTTCAGGTACATTTCAGGTTTCCAATTCCCTGTATTCTCTGGAATATTGTTCGTGATGATGTGATCATGATTGCTTAAGTGCAGCAATTATTGGACTGACCATACCTCTTTAAAGGGATTATACAGCAATTAAGCTCGCCGGAATACTTTGATTTGCTACTGTCAGTAAGATATCGGTTTCGAACATGGCAACAAAGCCAGCAGTTTGGGGGAGGAGGGTTAAGCTGATTACATCAACATCAACGTTCAACTGGTATTCATGTTATCGACCCCAAAAGGATGAAAGGCAAAATCAACCTCGGCAGGATTTGAACACAGAACGGACGAAATGCTGCTAAGAATTTTGCCCAGCGTGTTAAGGCTTCTGCCAGCTCAAAGACTTAGCGTTAGTAACATATTGATGCCTATTTCGTGTTTAAATATGATATATACGAAAAGTATATATAGATATTTATATCAAACCTTCTAGCTAATGTGAGATTACTCCCTTGCATATATAAGCAATATAATTGTGGACCCAATATGGGGGGTTAATCCTGGACATTTTTAAACTTGTCTAGTAACTCCAATACTCTATTGGTATTTCATTAACGATTCAGTTCTCAGTTTTTTTTTTTCTGTTCCCGAATAGTTATATATAAATAAGAAGTGATTATTTATGTCTGAACATACAGTGATCACTGAAATGTATACCTATGGTTTGCATCACCGCATAATATCAAAGTAAAACATAGTTAGTCCACTGGTATTCTGGTAATTGTAAACGTTACATGCTTATGGCAAGTAGTCTTTCTAAATTCTTTCGGCTCACACTTATGTTGGATTTAAAGACATTGATTCAATCCGCAAGTTCAAGTGTAAATTCAGTAGCTGATGAAATCCCAGAATGACATTGAAAATAAACAGGCTCATCTCTTTTCCTCTCTGAGATGGCTTTCATCACCAAGTATATTGTGTATTCATGTGTAATGTACACATCTGTCTATATATATATATATATATATATATATATGTACCGTAAACGGTCTTTTTACATACCGAATACTGCTTGGTCGAATTGATTAACAATTAATTAATTCTACCCTTTTTACTGACAATATATATATATATATATATATATATATTATATATATATATATATATAATATATATATATATAGGTTCGACGAACATTTATATAAATATTGAGTAGTACAAAACACTATATCTGCGAAAATATTTAGAGCCCCAGTAGACGCAGGAGATATGGTGGTGGCGGTACTACTACTACTACTGCTAGTAGTAGTAGTAGTAGTAGTAGTAGTAGTAGTAGTAGTAGTAGTAGTAGTAGTAGCAGTAGTAGTAGTAGTAGTAGTAGTAGCATATCGTTTGGTAATTCTTTTTAACAGGTGAATAGACAACTGAATCTTATAGTCAACACTACCGAAGAGAAATGCTATAGCTATCATTCGTAAGTAAAACAAAACAACGAAAGAGAAGATAATGATAGTCTCGTTGCAGCGAACGATGACCGTACGGTGTGTGTTTAAAGAAGTTAGAGAATAATGAATATGAAATGAATATCAAATACTAATTCTATGTATTTTTTGTTTCTATCTGCATACACGTACATATATGCACATACGGATATATATATTGTTGTGTCTGGGGAGAGTCATACTCTTTTAGTGCCTTATTATTTAACACACTCACCGGTAAAATTTTCACTTCACTTATTTCTTATTTTTATATTCTGAAATTTTCTTTGCGTCTTGCAACATTTTCAATAGTTTTGACTCAATATATATATAGGCGCAGGAGTGGCTGTGTGGTAAGTAGCTTGTTTACCAACCACATGGTTCCGGGTTCAGTCCCACTGCGTGGCATCTTGGGCAAGTGTCTTCTGCTATAGCCCCGGGCCGACCAATGCCTTGTGAGTAGATTTGGTAGAAGGAAACTGAAAGAAGACTGTTGTATATATGTATATATGTATATGTGTGTTTGTGTGTGTGTCCCTAGCATTGCTTGACAACCGATGCTGGTGTGTTTACGTCCCCGTCACTTAGCGGTTCGGCAAAAAGAGGCCAATAGAATAAGTACTGGGCTTACAAAGAATAAGTCCCGGGGTCGATTTGCTCGACTAAAGGCGGTGCTCCAGCATGGCCGCAGTCAAACGACTGAAACAAGTAAAAGAGTAAAAGAGTATATATATATACACACATATACAAAGGACATTACCTCTGGTATTCAAGTTCTATTTCTTCCATCTTGTTTCACATTTACGTGCTCATTCTGGTATATACATACATACATGTATGCACACACACACACACACACACACACACACACACTTCATCCTTCAAATGTGTGTGCGTGCGTTTGTGTGTGTCTATGTGTGTGCGTGTGTGTGCAGTTATGCTTGCGTGTCGAATGAGTGTATCATGTGTATTAGGATAATTCCTTGGACTTCCACGAAAATCCATTCATTTAACCAACTCTGGATTACGCTCTAATCCATCCTCGATAAAAAAGTGCTTTGCCTTTACAATCACTTATACAATATCCACTTTTTAAAGCATTGCAGCGTAATTTCAAAGATACTGAGCCTTGTTTCTGAAACCCCCAGTCAGTTATTTACAGACTAAGTTGGTTTGCCCCAGATCAAGTGTAATCGACACTTCACATCGGGTCTGCGTAGATTACTATAGAAATCCATCGCATATTGCAAATCAAACACAGCAAATAAACATATGTATTTTTTTTTTTTATAATTCCCTTTTTCGTTTTCCTCCAATTTATTAGTTTCACATTCGGCGATGCCTCATTCTAACAGAGCAACACTATGCAAATGCGGCAGATAACATTTAAGAATATTTTCCGAATCCATACTCCATAATTTCACAGCAAGTGAACAGAATAATCTTCAGCATATCATGGCAAGATTCCTATCAAATCCACTGAAATGAAACGACAGTGTGAAATTACGAAATATAGAAAACACAGCCATCATAATATAAACCGTCTAAGAAGGATCAACTTTATTCTAACAGCTTATTAGCAACAATACTACTGGAATGCCCTGTTATTAAAATACGCAGCATTTGTGCATGTTGATATAAAGTATA
>NC_043018.1:1306350-1316350 GCF_006345805.1 Octopus sinensis | reverse complement strand
GAAGGCTTACAAGTGTTACCTCTGTTAGCTGAAATATTAAACGCGATATTCTGTGTTAGAAAATTTACCGAAACCTTTTTGAATTTAATACTAAAATATTATTAAACTTACCTCCGTTACCTACAATAATACAATTAACAAGATTCAAGGAAAATCACTCAAAATTATTGCACTTCGCCTCATATGGTAGTGTTTTACCCATGGTCAGCTCTGTTGTTTATTATGTTGTTGGAAATGGCAACAATTTGTTTGTATTTACAATGATAAAACCAAGAATTTTGCTGCTATATATACACACCAGCTTAAGAGTTACACTCCGTGAAAGATTTTACACTAGTACTTGCGGCGGACTAACTCAGTATATAGTAAATCCCAAAAATAACACACACAAAAGAAAACAACAAAAACGCGAGGACGTGTAAAGTATTAGCAGACGCTTTGGGTAGGAAAGCAAGAAGGTTTAACGTTTCGAGCAAATGCTCTTCTTCGGAAACAGAGGAAAGTCCAATAGGAAAGGAAAATGGAGGAAGAAAATCACCAACGATTCACAGGTATATTAGTCAACAGAAACCCCACTGAATGGACTGGTTTACTTGTCCGAGTTGTTGTGAGTTTGTCCTAATGCAAGGTTCAACAATTTGTGAAACTTTCAAAAGAAAATCCTACAATAACATAAATAAATCGCTGCACACATGTTTACTGATTGAAATTGTCTCAAGTCGAACTTCACCCGACCATTTTTTCCAACAGATTTTTTTAAAATGTTCATAGCACAGTCCTTCATCCATAATGTGGAATTAAAATTATATAATCACTTGTCACCAGTGTTTGATATATGCCACATGATTCAGCTTCTTTTGTCTTTAGACATTTTGTTTGTTAATATATGGTTTGCAATTACATTCTGTCTCGTTTCGCAATATTTGTATATGGATGTTGTTATGTACATCATATGTGATTTTCTTTCGAGGAAAAATATAATTTTCACAGTTTGCGACAGGTAAACAAATGAAAAATTGATGATAAAGTTATTACAAAATTTCAACGAGAACTTGTGAAGAACTGTGAAACCAAAATTAATAATCTGAAAAAAGAAATTGACAGAGAAACATTCAAGAAAAAGTATAAAAATTGTTGAGAAAAATTTCGGAAGTACAATTAATTTCGCTCGTGATATAACAGAAGTTTTCTTGAAGAACGGCAGCAATATAAGGAAACTGACTTTCATTGTATGTTCCTAGCATCTCAACAAGAAAAAATGGAATTGATCAAAAACGAAATACCAACCTCTAAGACATCAAATCACAAACGGACACACAGACACACACACACACGTATATATATATATATATATATATATATATATATATATATATATATATATAGATATATATAATATGTGTATTATATAAAATTAAACTAGAGATAAAACCACTATTAGGCAAATCAAACAGTGAAAAACATAAACCAAAACATAGAAATAGAATTAATTAATATAATATACAAAATATATAAAATATAAAATATATATATAATAATATAAAATATATATATATATATATATATATATATATATATATATATATATATATATATATATATATATATATATGCAAAATGGGACCTCCTGTCCATTAGAAGGAAAATGTCTGGAGAAAGGAATCCTGTATTGAGCCAAAGTGCAAATAGAAGGCCTACTTTAATATAGAACTTACATAGGTGCTACTGAAAATTCTTTCAAGGCCCGATTTTATTCTCATAGAAATTCCTTCCGATACCCCGAAAATAAGACAAAGACCAGCCTGGCAAAATATGTCTGGGAATTAAAAGAATATGAAACCTGGCTTTTCAACGTGGTATGTAGAATTTTAGATAAAGCATCACCTTACAGACACGGTACGCATAAAAGACCCATCAAATGTAATTTGTGTCTCTTGGAAAAATTCCAGGACAAAGGCGCTTTGAATCAAAGACGCGAACCCTAGAATTCCTGCAGACACGCAACAACATTTAAAATACAATATGGATTGTATATATTTTTTGAAGCTTGAACTAGTTTTCAATCCTACTATTGGATTTGTATTTTGTAATGCGTGGCTTATTTCGCATCGCAAAGTTATTGTGTGTGTGTCGACATAATTCTTAAGAAAGCCTTCTACTGTTAGACAAGTAAGACACGACCATCTAATGACCGTCTACTTTACTGACACCCCACCCTATATGTAACGACTAGCACATGCCACTGGAAACCTTTTTATCGAAGCTTTAATGTTTCAGAGACTCGAAAACATCGACGCCGGTTGGCATGTGGAGGTGGGGGGATAAGCAGAAACACAAATGCACACACACACTCCCATATGCATACGCACATTACAGATATATGTGGGTGCGCGTGTATATATATACATATATATATATATGTATATATGCGTGTATATATATATATATATATATATATATCTATTGTGTCATTATGTCTGTGTTTGTCATCCAACGACATATCATTATCGGCGTTGGTGTGTTTACGACCCCGTAACAGCAGAACAGACCGATGGAAAAAGTTTTGGGTACTAAAAAGAAATAAGTCCCGGTAATCATTTGTTCAACACAAAACCTTTCAACTAGGTGCTCCAGTGTGGCCACAGCCAAAATGACTCAAACAAATAAGTGATAATAACCCCATCTCTCTCTCTTTCTCTGTATATATATATATATATATATTATATATATATATTATATATATATTTATATGTGTATGTATGTGTATATATATATATATATATACTGTTGAGTCTGGGGAGAGTCATATTGAAAAGGTTGCAAGACGCAACGAAAATTTTAGAAAATAAAAATAAGAAATAAGTGGAAATTTTACCGTGAGTGTGTCAACTAATAAGGCACTAAAAGAGAATGACTCCCCACAGACACAACAGAATATGCTTCAACACACGAACTCATGTAGAGAATCTTGCAAACCAAATCCCAAAGCGAAATACACACACATATATATATATATATATCTGCTTTCAATATAAATGATATGAATTGTCCCCATGGTGGTAATTGAGATAGCAGTAGTTATGAAGGCATTGATGGCACAAGGATCTTGAACCACAGGTAGCTTGATATATGGGGCAATATTACTCGCGAGATTCGATTATTAGATACGGGGTCATTATTCATTTCATCAGTGGAACTTGTTCATCTTCAGAAACGGAAAGTGCAGAACGACCACCTGGGTCTGAAAGTGACAGCATTAATTCTGCTTTGTTTGGTGTACCTACAGACATCCGCATTTAGGCAGACGCACACTCACAGATCACATAAATACATGCATATACGGAAAACACACATATGTGTGTGTCTGTGTCTGTGTGCCTGTGTGTATGTGTCAGTGTGTGTGTTTGTGTGTGTGTATGTGTGTTATTAATGTATGTATGTTAACATATATACATGTATCGATTGCTTGAAGTGACGAAAACATTTTTGATATTAAGGAAAATTCGGTAGTCAGAATTACGGATAATTAGTTATTGGCACCCTCGTGACAATCATGGAGATTCTTCAGATATCCGAGAGGTTTCCGACGTCATGCATGACACAAAAGCGCTAATAAAGAATTGTCCAAAATTCAGACTACCCACTTTTTCTGAATATTTTTAATATTCTATTTTTCTATTTATTAGATCAGTGTACTCTGTGTCTCTTTGAAAAGTATATATTTCGAACACAAGTTTAGTGGTTATTCTGTGCTTATCAAGAGAAACAAGCCACAAAACATTGGTGCGCAGATATTGCTTTGAGGTGAGTAGCACCCTTCTTCAAAAATATAAGGACGCTGTCACATAGCCAGCTGGAGACGAGGTTGAAATAACAGTTACAATCATACTAACCAGGACTGCCACATCGCACAGGCAGATAATCGTTACTATATATATATATATATATATATATATATATATATATATATATATATATATATATAATATATATATATATATATATATATATATATATATATATACAAAAAACACACACTCGCACACGCATATACGTGATGAATACTTGTGTGTGTATGTACGTATACGAGTGTGTCTGTATGTTTGGAATTTGTTACATCTATATCTATCTACCTATCTATCTTGTCATATATGTATATATATATTATATATATATATATATATATATAAATTATATACATATAAGAAAATAAGAGGGAATTTTACCACTATGTGGAAACCCTTATGCTAGAAGAATAATCGCTATGGTCTTAACCACTAAGTATTGTTCTGTAGAAAATTTAGCAAACACCAGAAACGTAAGCGAGCTAGATAAATGAAAAGTAACAAAAATATTTTTGTTATCATAGCGGACCTTCTTCTAGCATAAGGTTTGCCACATACTGGTAAAATTCCCTCATATGCTAGACCACTGATGTTAAAATTGATGTTATCAAATTAATATCCAATTTTTCACCCTCATTTTAATTTAAATTTTATATATATATATATATATATATATATATATATCGTTAGATATATTTGCCACTTAAATGTGGCTAACCATTCAGAGTTGATGCTACTGTAGTTTTTAGCTGCAAGAAGAAATCATCTCCTCCAGCTGATAGGGCACAAAAAGTATGTCAATAGCCAGGTGGAAGAGATGTCTTCCTGGGGCTACAAGCTACAGTAACATCAACCCTTAAGGGTTAATCACATTTTAGATGCAAATATACTTCACGATGTCATGCAGCTGCTGTTTATACCTCGCTCGGAAATTTATTATTACTTATACATATATATATCTACATACATAAGCCTTTTTCCTGGGGTGCTACCGAATCTGCCAGCTCCCTGTCTTCGCTTGTAATAATATTGCAAACTCTTGATTTTTTTTTTACGTTATTAGTACCTGCTTCTAATCTCCGATTGTTTCATGAACAGTGGTCCCCTCCCACGAAATTAGGTGCTATTCTATTTCGTCTGTTGATAAATTCCTCGTTTTAAGCAGTCGCCATGGATAATCGGTAGAAGTGCCTTTCACATGATTTATTGTATTCATAGAAACGTTACTAATATTCACTTGATAAGGTGGCGTGCGGCAGAATCGTTAGCAGGCCGGGCAAAACCCTTAGCAGTATTTTGTCTGCCGCTACGTTCTGAGTTCAAATTCCGCCGAGGTCGACTTTGTCTTTCGTCCTTCCGGGGTCGATTAAACAAGTGCCAGTTACGCACTGGCGTCGATTTAATCGACTTAATCCGTTTGTCTGTTCTTGTTTGTCTCCTCTGTGTGTAGCTCCTTGTAGATCTTTAAAAAAGATCCTGAAAATTTAGGTTCTTAAAACCGGAACCACATCTGCTGTTATAGGCTTGGACATGAACATATTCAAGCATACAAGCATAACGACAACCTACCGAAGCTAACATTCAACGAAGTTACAATAAAAAGGGACAAACAGGTTTTTTCGCTTTCACAAAAAAATACGTTACTTGCTTAAAGATATTGTACGATAGCCGTAGGAGGTTTTTTATGATAATCTTCAGCGCCTCGGATCTTCTTTCGTTATTGCTATACTGTTTTGTTAACAATGAATCATTTCTTTTGACGTAAGAGTCCCAGCATGCATCACGCTATCGGAAGTTGACAACGTAATCGAAATGCGCATATAGCGAAGAGAGTATCATATGATTTTGAAAAATCCTCTCTGTGTGTGTGAGGGGGGTCTGTGGGTGTAAATATATATGTGTATATGTGTGTGACTGTGCGTGGGTTGTTGGGTGGGGGGTTACCAATTTCACAGTAAGAACTTATCCATTACAAACAAACCGAGATATTTTCATTAAAAACACATTAGCGTTATTTTTCCAGATGTAACATTAACAAATGTGTAATATTAAGAAATATACAAACAAAGAACAAATACACCCCGCTACTTTATCAAAACAAAAATTCCAGAGATGCACACAAAAGGAAATATAAAGGAATAAATTTTTAAAAAAAGAAATTGAGGGAAAAAAAACAGCTGGTAACGGTTTTTGTTACTTTATAACAATGGAAATTGTTTGACAAAGCTAAAGCGACAGAATAAATTTATTTTATAATAAAATATAAAATTCAGTGAAACTATATATATATTTCCACTGAAAAGTAAACCAATTTCTACCAAATATATAGTTACGTCGGTTTTAATTTTGTTTTTTCATTATTATTATTTGTTTTGCTGCTGTCTTTTTTTTGCGCCGTGGTTTGTGTATGAAGACATGTAATATCAAATACATTTTCACTTCAAAGAGAAATTAACAAAATTGTAAAATCTTTTACATTTTTTTTCTTCTGTGATAACTTGAAAATAAGAAAGAGTTGCTTGAAAAGAAAACAAACGTAAAATCGGAATTGTTTATTAATTTATGCAGATATGTAGATAATGGAAAACATACACATGCGCATTTAATACATTTATATGTACACAAACTTACACAGACAGACAACAAACAACAACAAAAATACACAAAGAGAAGAATGACGATGAAGTCTTCAATATTCTTTAAGGAAGAATTAAGACAAAGCTATTGATATACGGGTATGTAATGCTTTATATAATTGTTTAACATCAAAACAACTCTAAACTGTATACCATTAATCAAAATCGTTCCATCCGTGATAATCTCACTTATATAAAATCAAAGATGTTCTTTCTATAATACTGTGCATCTCCCGTGTCTTTGAAAAATCAGTAAAGTTGAACAGTTGTTCTGAGTTATTTGATACAGTTCCTTGTGTTACTGGATGTTTCATGGCTTTGATACATTCACCATTTTATGGTTTATGTGGCGATTCCTCTATCTATCTATCTATCTATCTATCTATCTATCTATCTATCTATCTATCTATCTATCTATCTATCTATTATCTATCTATCTATCTATCTATCTATCTATCTATCTATCTATCTATCTATCTATCTATCTATCTATCTATCCATCTATCAATCTATGTATGTATCTATCTGAGGAGTACCTGACCGCCTGTTCAGGACGACTTTCGGGCCAGGGCCATGAACAACTTCCAGAGATCCCTGGCCTGGCAGTGCTACCGAGAAGCGCTACCCGTTCGGGATAAGCTCTACAGACACGGCTCGAGAAACACGGGGCCGACCTGCCCGAGATGCGGTCAAAGCGACGAAACCGTTCTGCACGCACTCGTGCAGTGTCCAACAATTTCCGACCTGTGGGCTTATGTCGAACAACTGCTGTCACGTGTGGGACGAGTCGGTTTATCAGCTGAGTCTATCGTCAATATATTCACGCCTCCTTCCTTCAAACGGGAAGGAAGAGCTATTTTCATCATCCTTGTGGCTATGGCGAAAGAATGTATCTGGTGGACGCGTCTGAAAGGATTGGAGACAAACACTTTCCTCTCTGGTCAATCTCTCATCAACTTCTTCAAGTACCACTTGAAAAGGAAAGTGAGAGTAGAGAGACAAGTTTTGTCTAGCGAATGTTTTAAAAAAAGATGGGTGAATGTAGCAAGGATGGCACGTATGAATGACGAAGCCACCTTGAGCATAATCCTATGAACCCAGAAATTGAAAACAGAGGGTTGCCCACTTGCAAACAAATGTGGTAACATATAACAATATTGACCAAGGTTACCGTGGTCTTTTTCGTAGGCTTTTCTTCCCACGGATAAACCTTACTTGCTTTCCCCTTTACACCATATATCATAACACTGTGATACACGATCCCTATTGATCGTTCTTTTTTTCCTCTTCCCCCTTTTTTTCCCCTTTTTTCTTCTTTTTTCATTTCTCTTTCCTTTTGTTCCTTTTCCTTTCCTTTTTTTGTTCTTTTTATTCTTTTTATTTTATTCAATTTTTTTTTGTTTTTGTTCTTTTCTTCCCTTTTACGATCCCTCTTGATCGAAAACCTACGCAACCCCCTTTTTTTTTTCTTTTGTTTTTTGTTCTCTTCAGCCCCCAAAAGAAAAGCTCTACCTTGTAACTTGTCCCATCTGTGTGCAGCCCTGTGTGGCCAATAAATAAACTTATCTATCTATCTATCTATCTATCTATCTATCTATCTATCTCTATCTATCTATCTATCTATCTATCTATCTATCTATCTATATATATATATATATATATATATATATATATTATAATATATATATATATATCTGTATATCTATCTATCTATCTCTCTCTCGTCACCGAAGTCAAAGTACACTGTTTAAACAACTAATACATATTCACAAATTAAACTTACAGGAATAGAAACCGTACCTTAGAGGAATTATTATACTTAATAAAGATTAAAATACCAATATATATATGTATGTATATATATATATATATATATATATATATATATATATGTATATATGCATGTATGTATATTTGTACATGTATATATGAAATGATTTCAAGTGTTGCTACAATGGTTTCGTTGACAGTTTCGACATTAATACTTACTCAATACACCGTGAACCTCACATGCTCTTCAGGCAATTTTCCAAGCGAGTGGACAATGACATGTTGGGTAATCCATCCGCCTCCTGGAAGTGAAATTACAATCATAATACAGATGTGTAAACTGATATATGTCAGTGAGCCCCGAAGCTATCAATCAAGAACAGTGCATAGCTGAAAGACGTTCGAAGTATTACTTACAGTTATAGATATTAAAATCAGAATTGCAAAGAATGTATGAAGCTTGCATCGAAATAAAAGCCCCGAAGGAAATAATTGGTGCGACACGTGAAAAACACTCGTAATCTTTTAGTATTCCTTTAAACCATATTCAAATATCCCTTCTTAGTTGAATACTTTGAATATTATTCGAATTGCGAATTACCCGACAATAATGTCTTTACTTCACCGATGCCTTCCACGCTGGGATAATGGACGGTTTCGCTCTCAGCACCGCATGATTGTCTCAAGCAATTTAGTGGCGTGTTTCACTTACGTATGCCTTGCGTTTTACGTTTGACTTGTAATCGAAAATGCAGGCATACACACAACACACACACACACACTCACACATGCATGACCACACAATTTCACTCAAACACACACATTCACACACGCATGCACACAGACACAGACACATACACATATGTTGCTAGATAGCAAAAAATATATATAACATTATATGTATATATGGATATATATATATATATATATACACCTACACACACACACCACACACATATATATATATATACATATATATATATATATACATATACATATAGTTGTTTTATAATATCTCATTGTTATATTGTATTATGTCATTTCCTATTATATTATATTATTTGATATTATATTGTATTAAATTATGTTATATTATATTGTAGTATAGCATACTATAATATTATAGCATACTATAACATTATACTTGCCTACTATGCTTGCAGTCATAAGAGTGTGCTCATGCCGTCACAGTGCCTTGAAGATTTCTGTCACGCAAATTGACTCCCATAATTTCTTTTTAAGTGTGCAACTTATTGTATCGGTTCTTCTACTGACCGCTAATTTACAGTGCGGTGAGCAAAACAATGGCGATTGTTACGAGGTAGTGCACTGAAACAGAAAATCAGGCACCCATACATAGATTTTTATATATACGATTTTTATATATCACAGGCTTCATTCAGTTTCCGTATACCAAATCTACTCACGGCTTTGTTCGACCCAAGGCAACAGCAGAAGATACCCAAGGTGCCACGCAGTGGTACTGAACCCGGAACCATTTGGTTAGGAAGCAAATTTCTGGTCACGCAGCCACGTCTGTGCCTATGTATCTGCATGTATATATATAATACTTGTATACATACATAAGTTTATACATAAGTATATCTGTGCAACTATACACTCAAATTATTCACTCTTAAGTATCTTGTCTATCTATCTGTCTGTATGTCTGTCTATGTATGTATGTATGTATGTATCTATCTATCTACCTATCAATCTATCTATCTATCTATCTACCTATCTATCTGT
>NC_043018.1:1296350-1301350 GCF_006345805.1 Octopus sinensis | reverse complement strand
GATACGTACAAATACACAAATTACATCGATATGGTAGATTCTATTTGCACTGATTGACGTAAATCAATTTTCTACCTCCAGTATGCTTGAGTAGTTAGCTATAGAATATTCGCTCAAATGGAAAAAAAAACAGATTTCTTTTCTGACAAAGACTATTTGACACATTACGCAACAAAACACATAAGCCATACAAAGACGCACGCACAAACAAATATACTCACCCATACACATGTTGTTTATAAGGTAAAAGCAAAACTGCACTTACAACTGAATAAAGTGTAAAATTATATTTATTTGGTTGACGCCTCCTACAGTTAGATGTCTAGCGCTGGTCTTCCATCTCATTAATCAAAAATTACTGATGAATCAAAACGGACTTTATGGTCTGCCCGAATAAATGAATATATGATGTTGTTGTTGTTGTCTTCAGATATTCGTTCCAACGTAGACAGCTGACTCCATTTCTCTAACGATTGCGTAATTAATGAATTAGTTGGACATGACTCAGGGTTAAAATGTATAATCTGTAAAGGAAACTAAGACGTCAATTATATACAGGTGTCTGTGTGTGTGTTTGTGCGAGTGTGTCTGTTCGTGTACATGTGATACAGTGTCTGTGTGTTTCAGTGTGTGTGTGTGTTGAGGTAGTGCTTATGTACTGGAAAATGTATCCATGAAATTCATGAATTCACTTCTTTAATAAGTCGTTAAACCGTAATATGTTATTACCGCAGTGCATAGACATGAAAACAATGAAGTTTCACAGAGTTATAATTGGCAGAAATATCACTGATTTTTTTGTCTTACGGTTCAGATCCTCTCTCTCGCATTACTCTGCATTACATATGTATACATGGTATATATTTATATATATATATATATATTATATATATATATATTATATATATATATATATAAAAATAGGGTAATAAGAAATTATTATTACCAGTGACCTAGCACAAAAACGAATTAGTCATTAGACTATATATTATTCACATAGAAATACAATAAGAGGCTACCAAATAGGAAAGCCTTGTGCTAGAAAGAGCAGTAGAAAACTCAAACCACCAAGCAAGGATAAATTCTCGAAAGGAATGAAAATTAAAAACGTTTACCATCTCAATTATTTCCCAGACCATGGTTTCTAACTACTTCCATTTTTCTAATGCTCTTTCTAGCACAAGGCTTTCCTATTTGGAAGCCTCTCATTGTATTTATATGTATATGTATGTATGTATGTATGTATGTATGTATGTATGTATGTATGTATGTATGTATGTATGTATGTATGTATCTATGTATGTATGTATGTATGTATGTATACTAGACGATGCTGTAAAGTTCCTGGCATTAAAGGTATCGGAAAAGACCTGGTTGGAGGCACAACATTCTGAGTTCTTTTGCGGAAATTGAAATAACTGAAGTATCGTTGCAACAAGTGTGTGAATCTGAGAGATGAATATCTTGAATACAATCATAATTAACTGATCCTCTTGTAGATTCTTTTACATATAATCAGGAGCTTTTGTGTTCTACCTCGTATATGTGTATATATGATTGCGTATAATAGGGTTCGCTGAGAATGCGATAATTCTTCCGTACAGATTAAATACTTTAAACTCGCACCGTTGCATATTCACCTGGGATACAGCGTAGGTTTGTGTGTTGGCTATATCGTAATATAAAAGCACCATATAATGGAGAAAAAAAGGGACATGAACTTCCAATTTTTACTCAAGGGTGAAAAACGGGCCAGATAAATAAATCACACTTAAAAGCCTTAATGGAGGGAAGAGAGGCGAGCATACATAAAACTCGTCGGGTGGCCGGCAAGGGAGTTTATATATACGTGTGTGTGTGGAACTGTACACATGTACATATGTGTATATATGTCTTCTTAGACGAATGAGTGAACAAATAACAGAAGTTAGCACACAGCATACTTGATACATATTATACAGGACGTATGCTCCCACCGACATCCTGACAACGTACGTCGTCCCAGGGATTTTGAACGGAGGAAGATCTAGCTAATAAATTGTTTACCACAAGCGACCAGTTTTGAGTAACAGCATTTCTAATACCCAGAAGCCCTGATCCAATGTCTCATCATTAATGATGATCATCTTCATGATGTTTTAGTTGTGGTTTGCATGGCCTAGCATTTCCTGAGCAATTTCCGTGCACTTGTTGTCAAGCGGTGGTCGTACGACAAGACACAGTCCCTCATATATGCACGGCAGTATTCTTTCAGTCTGTATCTACGAAATCCACTCACAAGGCCTTGGACGACCCGAGGCTATAGTAGCAGACACTTGACCAACGTGCCATGCAGTGGGCGTGAACCTGGAATCATGTAGTTGGGAAGCAAGCTTCTTACCACAGAGACACACCTGCTCCTATGTTACAGAAATATGAACTTAATGAATGTAGAATACAATTACGTATATTATGACTAATGAAATATTTTAGGTTTTTTTTTTTAGAGAAATGACTATAAAATATAAAACTTATATGATGAGGAAAGGTCAATTTCTCCGAAAAAGCAACAGAAAATCACTACCAGATCTAAAAGCCTCATAAACAAAATGACAAATGCTGCAGAAGATATGATTTGTGTTTTCTCAAGCGAGAAAAACTTCGATTAAGATCGAAAAGTTAACATGAGAAATGACAGATGGTTATGTGCAAACCCTTCTGAAGTTCCAAGTGTTATGCATACAACATTTCATACAACTGTCAAGGATTTATGGCTGTCAGGAATGAAGGACTTGTGATGCTCTTTACTTCTTCCCACATGGCCTACATGCCGCCTACATTGAAGTCCTGGAAAAAATTGTTAAGACCTGGATAGACAGTGTATGGAATAGAAGGCCATATGTGTTTCAGTACGACACTGCACTGTCACATATGGCTCTAGTAACACAAGAATGGATGGCTGAAAATTTGTCTGATCACGTAAAACCTTACATTTGGCCTCTTAATTCCTATTACATGTGGAGTATTGTTGAGGGAGATGTCAATGAACACGCCCTTAATACCAAAGATTCTTTGAAAGCTGCCGTAGTCAGAATAATGTCCATAATGAAGCAGGACCGCTTGATTCAAGCATGTAGATGATTTATATCTCATACAGTAGCCGTTGTTGAAGATAAATCTTATTGAATAAGATTATATAAAAAAATTATATTTATCCTCATAGCATTCTATTTTGATAAATAAAGTTATTTTATTATACATTTTCTAAACATAAAGCTGTCCTGAAATATCTTACGCCCCCTCTATATATGTGTGCATGTAGGTATGAATGCAGTATACATACATATATATATATATATAATATATATATATATATATATAATATATATATATATATATATATATAATATATATATATATATATAATATAATATATACATACATATATTACAAATATATACACACATATACGTATATATATATATATATATATACATATATGTATATATATAATATAATTATATATATATTACAAATATATACACACATATGTATGTATGTATATATATATATATATATATATATATATAATATATATATATATATATAAATACACACACACACACATTCGTATACGGAGACAGACATATTATATACTATATATATATATATGTATTTTTGTAATTTAACATTTCATATGTGCTTTGGGTTTCTAATAACTTGGTTTTAGAGCTAAACTTGCAATGCAAGCGATGTAGCTCTCGTTTGATCGCATTGCTCATAATAGCAGTAACACCTGTATTCTAAATAGAGTTCATAACATAATTGCGAATATCTTTCTCACACCAATTGCTACAATGTACGTACGTAGGTATTATCAATGCGACTAGGCTGTTCAGAAACACCTACATTGCTAAATCCTCCAATTATTTGGATGACGGAAACATAAATATTGATGGCGAAGCGAGTCCGGAAAGAACCGAAATCGAGCTGTCTTATAACTGATGAGACAACGGAAATTGCTGAAGCTGACACGTCAGTATTAAGAATTTTCGATCAGCACTTTCCGGAAGATTATGGTCCCTGTTTGTGTATATGTTTTCATCACGTGCGTTAACTACAGCGTTGGCGCGGTTCACGTCTTATTTTTTCCATTGTAAGTGTTTCCTACAACCCTAGTCTCATTTAGTGACATCTGTAATTCTCCTTTATGGTAAACCATTGCAAACTGCGGTTTATATTTATTTATATATTTATATATGGAAGCACTCCGTCGGTTACGGCGACGAGGGTTCCGGTTGATCCGATTAACGGAACAGCCTGCTCGTGAAATTAACGTGTAAGTGGCTGAGCCCTCCACAGACACGTGTATCCTTAACGTAGTTCTCGGGGATATTCAGCGTGACACAGAGAGTGACAAGGCCGGCCCTTTGAAATACGGGTACAACAGAAACAGGAAGTAAGAGTGAGAGAAAGTTGTGGTGAAAGAGTACACAGGGATCACCACCATCCCCTGCCGGAGCCTCGTGGAGCTTTTAGGTGTTTTTGCTCAATAAACACTCACAACACCCGGTCTGGGAATCGAAACAGCGATCCTACGACCGCGAGTCCGCTGCCCTAACCACTGGGCCATTGCGCCTCCACCTATACGCATTAGCGAATGGCTAAATCATCCAATTATTTGGACGAGGGAAACATAAATACTAATGGTGAAGTGAGTCCGGAAAGAGCCGAAGATAAACTGTATTAACTGATGATGCAACGGAAATTGCCGAATCTGACGCATCAGTATTAAGAATACTCGATCGGCACTTTTCGGACGATTTTGTCTTCATTCGTGCGCGTTAACCACAACAGTGGAGCGGTTTAGCTCTTATATATTTACCTTGCAAGATACATGACATGAAATTGTGTGTTGAAACAGATATTATTACAGTTGGGGATGGTCATTTTTGTTTTTCACCCCTATATTATTGTCTTTATTTTATGCCCGTTGTCTGGAAATCCTTCGCCGCATACTT
>NC_043018.1:1286350-1293850 GCF_006345805.1 Octopus sinensis | reverse complement strand
CTGTCCCTGTATATATATATATACATATATATATGTATATGCACACATACATGGCGGCATACAATCATATATATATATATATTATATATATATATATATATATAATATATATATATATATCTATATATACATATATACATATAATTAGATATATATATTTAATTACATATATATATACATATATATATGTATATGCACACATACATGGCGGCATACAATCATATATATAATATATATATATATATATATATCTTCTTCTCTCTCACCTGGGTCTCTCTCTCTCTCTCTCTCTCTCTCTCTCTGTATATATATATATATATATATATATAAATTTGTAAGTTCGATTTAAATTTTTCTCTTTAACTATCACCATTACAGGTATTTATACTCCAGTGAAATTAAGAAATCAACTCATAAATAAACGAAACCCTCGAATCCATTACTGTACAAACACACACACATACACGCATACACACGCGCACACACAACGCGCGCCGACACACCCGAAATTAGTTGAGATAATATATATATAATCGATGTATATCTCTACGTATCTCGAGTGTATGTCTGTGCGCGTTGTAAGTGCATGTGTGTGTCTGCGCGCGTGTGTGCGATTATGCGTCTGTGTGGGTGTGTGCATGTGTGTGTGTACAGTGATACATTCGAGGTTTTCGTTTATTTACGAATTGATTTCTTAATGTTACCGGCCTATAAATATTTATAATTGTGATAGCAGATTTCTGGTTCGGCATAAGAAATACTTTGCCTTCATCAGTAGAATATACGCAATATAATACATAAATACGTGAGTATATGTAAGTATTTGTTTATTGTACATAAATTCGTGCGTATATGTAAGTATTCGTATGTATGTCGTATATATATATATATATATATATATATGAGTCGAACGACCTTCTCAGGGTCATTCCTTAATTATTTGTTGAATATATTATATAGTCTGTGACTATCTCTATTTTCTCACTTGACCGCTGGTTGCAGAAAATTTTTCTTGAATTTTTTGTTACCCTTATATTGATTGATATATATATATATATTTGTATTTATGTACTATTTTGCATATATTCCACAAGTTTTTTCCTGGTATATTTTGTCTCTTTCCCCTCTCCTTGTGCTTTATGAACATTTAATGTGGTTTTAGAGTCAAGTTTTGGCTGCTATTTCTAGCATGGTGGTATCTCTTAGAGACCTTTAATTATTTAATTATAATTTTAATAATAATTATTACTTATCTGGCTTTTATTCCCATGCTAACTACCTGATATGATCGGTATTCTAAATAACGATCTTATCCTTATTTATATAAGTTTATATATTTACTTCGTCATCATATTCACTGCGGTAGGCGGCGAGCCGGCAGAGACGTTAGCACGCCGGGTGAAATGCTGACCGGTATTTCGTCTGCTGCTACGTCCTGAGTTCAAATTCCGCCGAGGTCCACTTTGCCTTTCATCCTTCCGGGGTCGATAAATTAAGTACCAGTTACGCACTGGGGGTCAATATAATGGACTTAATCCTTTTATCTGTCCTTGTTTGTCCCCTCTGTGTTTAGCCCCTTGTGGGTAGTAAAGAAATAGGTATTTTGACCATATCGCACGAGGATTTTCGGCCGGCAATTTCAAATGGTTGTGTGCATATGTGCATACGTCTGCTGAAACAACTTATACTGACATCACATGAGACTAAACCTGAGGAACCCTGTTACTTCAACTTTCCGATTTATATCTGGTATCTCTGATCGTTTTATGTACTTAAATTTGGTTTTCTTGCTCTGGTGTGTTATTATAGGTTATTTAGTTTGGGTTTGTATTTAATGAACATATTTTCCTTATCTAATCGGAATTGCGCTGACGTGTTTCCGATGCATTGGAAAATAAAATAAAATCTGTTATTTCGGATTTATGTTTCCAAGGCATTGATCTAAGCGTTTACTTACAGGAATTTTCTTGGTTGTGGGGTCCTGAATCTTTTGCCTTAGTACTGTCAGTCTGTTCTTCAAATTCAAGCTTGTTTGACTTATGTAGACCCATCACAGCTACCATATTTTGAACATAGATTAAGTTCTTCGATGCACAGGAGGAGTGATTCTTTATGTTGAATATTTGGCATGACTTGATTTCATATATCGAAGCGGAAATTATGGTTATGCAGATTCTGCATTTATGGCAGTTGCATTTATTAACTAGCCAGGTTGTTTCTTGATGGATAATTTGACGCTGTTAATAACCTTTTTTAGAGATATGTGTTGTCTTAATTTTCTGTACTTCGTGAGCATTTACATTGACAGGTCGTTCCGCGCGGGGAGGATATTCTGATGGATGTGTTGTAAGCTTCCAATTTCCTTCGATTGTGTGTTGATAAGTGTGACAAAGTTTTACGTGTGTCAGGAGATGTTTTAGTTTTTCGTAATTCTTGGATATCTATCGTTTTTGTACATTCTCCTCCCATTTCGCTTAAACTAACCGGCTATTTTCTCTCATGTAATTTTTACAAATTTCTTGTTTTTGTTCATATTGAGCTTCGGGATTTGATACAATCGTGAAAATTCTTCTTGTCATGCTAAAAGGTATATTGATTGTAGTATGTTTGGGATGACAAGACGAGAATAATAGATGTTTTGAGTTCAATGGTTTAAAGGAGATATCTGTTTCTATGACAGGATCACTTTTTATGATTAATATGTCCGAAAGTGTAGCCTCTTGTGATTTTGTTCCATAGTAAATTGAATACTGTGGTTAATATTGTTAAATATTGTTAATCAAATTTTAAATTCCAAGAGTTTTCCAGGTCATGTGACCACAAAATAGGAAAGTCCCTCAGGTAGCGTATCCAGTTGGCGAGTAAGTATTTGTGGACGTGGTCACCAAATTGCAATCTAAGATGTTCGTATACTTGCATTTCCAAGTATGCCACTACAAGGCTTGCAAAAGTATTGGTTACTTTAGTTCCCATTGCAGTACCAGATTTTTGTCTGATGGTGTTTTCGTTGACGTTAATAAGTTATTTTGTAGGATGAATTTTAGTCCCTCCATGATGTATCCTATTCCATTTCTGTCTAGAATGTCATTCAGGATTATTCTAGCCAAACCTGTATAGCTACTATTCCGTATTCGTGAGGAGTCGAGGCTTAAATGTGTATTACATCCAATGAAACCAAAAGAGTGTTCATACTGGTTTTGCTCGGAATAAGGTTTAAAAAGTCCCGGTTATCTCTTACGAAACTCGCAATATGCTGAAGAAGACGCCTTAGGACGACGACAGTGACGTTACAGGAAGAGCTGACCACAGTTGGCCTAATTCTGTGATCTCTCTGATGTCGAATATTAATGTTTAAAGAAGCTGATCTGCTACAGGCTTCATTCAAGTTTTCACTTTTCCGCATGTTTAAGAATACGTAAAACTTTCTGGTCTTGCAATAAAATTTTAAGTAACCCCTTTCCTTTCCCGTTAAATCTTGTTGGAACCTATGGATAAGAGTAGCAAGCTTTGTCATTATTTTGAACAGACTTTTGTTTTCGATTTTGTCGTAGTATGTATTGTCTTGACGGAGGTAGTATTTATGTATTGATGTGACTCCATTGTGACAACAACACTCCCCATATCAGGTTCTTTTGGATCTGTTTTATGATTATCCTTGACATCATTAATGATTTCCCATTCTTCTGGGCTTTTATTTGTTTCGAATTTTGGATTTGAGAGTAAGTTATAAGGGAAATTAGATTGAATTTCAACTCCACGCCTCAAAAGTTAAATTTAAGTGAGATACACAATGATATGCAGGAAATGTGTAGAAAACTAAGTTACTGAAAAACTATTTGTTAAAAAAAAATGATGATTCCTCAATACTTCTTAATAGATCCAACTACTGCCCCAACAAAAGGGGAAACCACACTCTAATTAAATTTTGTAATTTGGTATCCAGGGGAATTTGGGCTAGGTCATAAACCAGAATTTCCGGCCTTGCCTCGAGACTAAATTAGAATAAACAAGTAAATATGATAATGATGGAGTGCTTTTGTCGGAACATTCCAGTAGAGGCAAATGGCTTACGTTTAGAGGATAAGACAACGAATACAAAGGAATAAGAGGGTATGGAACTGTTTGAAGCTACAGAACAGAGATAATGTGATCAAGCAAGAGCGATACGGAAAAATTGGTGGTTATTTCAATCGGAGTTAGAAGCTATCAAAAGATGGATACCTAGCAGTGCTGAGCATATGAGAAACGAAACTGGCATATTGAAAGAAATGGGCAATTGAAAACAAGAATATACTGGTGTGAGTGGTGAAAGAATAGAAATAAGAGAACATCTAATCGATGAAGACTAGATGATAATGAAGAGGTTTTGGGATCTATCAAATGCAGAAGGGACAGAATTTATGTGTGACTTCAAGAAGGCTGAACAATAGAGGTTAAATCAAGAAGCAAGGAAAGTCAATAATATATTGAAATACATTGAAACAAAGAAGATCACACAAACATCAGGGCTGCAAGTAGGAATGTTGCACAAAGAAGTGGATTGAAGATCAATGGAAACCGAACATTGAAAGAAAAGGAAATAAACCACCTTGGTGGAAAGTGGGAATATCAGAAGCTATAAGCTCTCAAAACAGTGACGTGCCAATACTTGATAGGAAAAGTAAAGGAGAATTGAAAAATGATCTTAGGTTTGAGAAAGTGAAGACGTATTGAGTGGCTGTGTGGTAAGTAGCTTGCTAACCAACCACATGGTTCCGGGTTCAGTCCCACTGCGTGGCATCTTGGGCAAGTGTCTTCTGCTATAGCCCCGGGCCGACCAATGCCTTGTGAGTGGATTTGGTAGACGGGAAACTGAAAGAAGCCTGTCGTATATACGTATATATATATGTGTGTGTGTGTGTTTGTGTGTCTGTGTTTGTCTCCCTAGCATTGCTTGACAACCGATGCTGGTGTGTTTACGTCCCCGTCACTTAGCGGTTCGGCAAAAGAGACCGATAGAATAAGTACTGGGCTTACAAAGAATAAGTCCTGGGGTCGATTTGCTCGACTAAAGGCGGTGCTCCAGCATAGCCGCAGTCAAATGACTGAAATAAGTAAATGAGAGAGTAAAGAGTATTGAGTTGACACAAAAGACTGAATGTTCTGATTGAAGAGCTAAAGCTGTGCATATTTGCAAAGAAAGCGAAACTAACTAGGCTTGTGCAACGGATTAAATATTAGCTGTAAAACTGATTGTTTAGAATCGACCAAAGATGAATTTATTAAGAAATTAACGATGATTTAGCATACAGATGAAAGTCGATGGATTTGGGTGAAATATAGAGCAAACAGGAATAATACGATCCTGCAGTCTGAATCAAACCACTTCTTTATCTCTAGCAAGAAGCTTTTCTCTTTACCGAAGATAGTATCAGTAATGTGAGAATAAATATGAAAAGTTGGAGAGCGGTAGAACCTGATGGTGTGTTGGTATTTTGGATAAAAAAATGTTCAGTCGGTGTCATAAGTTGATTGTAGAGACTGATCCAGCCGAAGATATTTCAGATCGGTTAACCAAACGACTAACGGTGTTGTGATTGACTGATGTATCGAAAGGAAACGCTGTCGACAATTACAAGCCAATTCCTTGTTTTCTGTTAATATGGATTTTACTGTCAGGAGGGACTTCATTAGAAATGTACACAGATTTCTTGATCTTAATGGGATTTTACCAATGGAACAAAGAAGTCGTAGAAGAAAATCCAGAGTTACCAAAAAATATGCAAACGAACTGCATTGATTATAGTAAAGCTTACAATATTATTCCACATTCGTTGAGTATATATATATATATATATATATATATATATAATATATATATATATATATATATATATATATATATGTATGTATATATTTATATATGTATATATATATATATATAACACACACACACACACACATATATATATATATATATATATATGTATATATGTGTATATATAGATAGATATATACATATATACACGCATACATACACACGACGAGCTTCTTTCAGTTTCTCTCTACCAACTCCACTCACAAGGCTTCGGTCGGCCCGAGGCTATAATATATATATATAGATATATATATATATATATATATATATATATATATATAGATATATATATATATATATATATATATATGTATATATATATATATTATAGAAGGAGCTTCTACAGGACTAGAACTGTTTCATTCAAAGAAATCATCAGGAAGCACCTGATGATTTCTTCCTGATGATTTCTTTTGAATGAAACAGTTCTAGTCCTGTAGAAGCTCCTTCTATAAAATAAATTAATTTACTCTGCTATGTATTGAGTACCTTATTTACTGTTGTTAACCCCGACTCACCCGGGAACTACATATATATATATATATATATATATATATATATATATATATATATATATATATATATACCGCAAATGAAAGATGGTAAAAAGTCCCGGGGTCGATTTTTTTCGACAAAAACACTTTAAGGCGGTGCTGCAGCACACCCGCAGTCAAATAGCTAAAAACACATAAAAGGATAAAAGAAGCCAAAAGTGTACTTGTGGGTGTATGCTTATATGTCTATGCACATATATACGAATACATACAAACATGGTATACAATGTACATGTGCGTGTATGTATTAATGTGTCATGTTAATGTTTTACATAAACACACGCTGATAACATTTGTGTGGAGAAACACTCTTTCATCCAAATGAAATGAAAAGAAAAATCTCACAGTCCCCATGGATATCGGATAAAATACATCATGCTATTTCCTACACTTTGCTGCAACTGTTCCACGGACCACCGAATTGTTTCAAAGATATAGTGACAGATAAGATGAAAATAAATCTGCAGCCAGCAGACATGTCAACGAATACAACCAAACCCATTGTCAGCTTGTCGAATACTAAGCCGTCAGCAATACTAAACTGCCAACACTATTTTTGCAATATAACAGGTGGAAGCACTCCGTCGGTTACGACGATGAGGGTTCCGGTTGATCCGAATCAACGGAACAGCCTGCTCGTGAAATTAACGTGTAAGTGGCTGAGCACTCCACAGACACGTGTACCCTCAACGTAGTTCTCGGGGATATTCAGCGTGACACAGAGAGTGACAAGCTTTAGGTGTTTTCGCTCAATAAACACTCACAACGCCCGGTCTGGGACTCGAAACCGCGATCCTACGACCGCGAGTCCGCTGCCCTAACCACTGGGCCATTGTGCCTCACCGTGAGTAGACCAAATCGATATCAATCTTCAAGAAGAGATGAACACTACAAGCTGCAACGATCCACCATCACATTTACTTCTGTTGTGGGGCTTCACTGAGGTTTACTGGATTTATAGTTCTCTTGGAAGCCACTGCGACAGATTTCCTTTCTCATACTACCTTTCTATCTATTTGTCTGTATATCTATCTGTCTATCTCAGGCCTACTACATTTCGTTTCCTTCTGAAGCATGAACTCTCAAGGG
>NC_043018.1:1271350-1276350 GCF_006345805.1 Octopus sinensis | reverse complement strand
TAACAAAGAAACAGAGTGAGAAAGAAAAAAGTGCGAGAACTATAAATAAAAATATAAAACTATGCTTTCGTCTTTCAGTGAATTTTAAAAATATAAACAGCAAATGCTGTTACTATCAGACACGCTAGCACGTACGTACATACACATACACGAAAGCATATATTCTTCTTATATGCAAATGCACATATGCAAACAACCGTACGGTCATGCAAACGCACAGACATGTGTATGTGAGTGATTGTTTATAGACACATATGTATAGATTTGTATTGATGTGTATAATTTTTCCATTTGCATATTTGCAGATATATATATATATGTATATATATAATATATATATATATATATATATATATATATATATAAATGAAAATATGTTTGTATATATGTGTGTGTGTGTGTCTGGCTGTTAATATATATATAATATATAATATATATATATATACTTATTTATTTATTTTTACATTGATATGTATATGCATATTATTTGTACATATACGTATGTATGTGTATAGTTATAGATAACTGTGCCTAACTACATTTAATATATAAAGTTTATGAGTGTGTGTGAGTGTGTGCATATATGTGTGAGTGTACATATATATATGTATTTATGAAATGTTCTGTTTGTGTGTGTATATATACATTCATATATATGTATATATATATATATATATATACTAATATGGATATATGCATATATATATATATATATGTATATATATATATGCGTATATATTTATGCCCCGCCTCTACATGTATACATTTACTTATACACACTAACATGGATGTAGGTATGTATGTATACATATTATTATATTGATCTAAACATCTTATGAACACAACAGAGACAATGCTTTTTTGGTTTTCAAAAATCAAATACCTACGATTGTAAACAAACCCGCAAACAGATGCACATAAATATTCCTCACCCAGAAGACAACACAAACAACTCCGCGCGCCTACGTACACTTTCATTTTCACACATATATGCACAAACCAATCTATAGTACTCCTAAATGAAAAACAAAAACGGACATTAAAATCAACACCTACAGTTATAGATATCATGCAAACTAAAAAAAAATTATCTAAATATTGTGTATTATATTGATAATAATAATAATAATAATAATAATAATGATGATGATGAAGATGATGATGATGATGATGATATTGAAGATGCTGCTGCTGCTCATGATGATGACGAGAATGATGATCATGAGGAAAATTATAATGATAATAATGATAATAATAATGATGAAAAAAATAATAGTAATAATAATAACAATGATGATGATGTTAGTAATAACAATAATAATAATAATAATAATAATAATAATAATAATAATAATATTAACAATAATAATCATAAATGAATAAGACATATAACGTCAACAGTAACAATTATAACAAAATGTTTTGCATAGATATATATATGTATCTATGAAGCTTGTATTCATTGAATCACTTGTTTTGGTTTTGTTGCATTTATGGAGAAGAAACAAAATATTTATATACATAATACGTTTGGCGGAGAAATCCTATATTGTGACTGTTTCATCAAGAGACTAACGTTTCTTTGTCGCATTGTCAGATGATAATAATAGTAAGCTAGAATTTATGCCAACAACAAGAAAAACAAAAGACAAAGTGAAAAAACAAACAGTATGACACGAATAAATGTAGTTTCAAAAAGTATTAAAATTTTTATAAAATTATGTTTATATTTTCTTTCTTTACGTTACATATTTTTTCCTTCTATTTGAAAATTTCAATGCAAGCATGACTGCGTATGAGGTTGTGTCTGTGTATGTCTGTCCGTATGTGTATGTGTGAGTGTGTAGGTGGGCGTGTATTCGCGTGTGTATGTGCGTGTGCGTGTGTGTGCATGTGTGAGTGTGTCGAATGAAATCGTTATGGATCATCCATCGTTTTTTGCAAATTCAGTTGTTAAATATTGCACATTCATGTATATAATGTATATTTGTATTATACAGACACACACGCATATATATATATATATATATGTATATATATATATATATACATACATACAAATACATGTATGTATATATGTGTGTATATATATATGTATATATATATATATGTATGTACGTATATGTGTATGCGCTCACATATACACTCAGACATATATCTATCTGTGAATCTATATATATAATTATGTCTATACACGTATATATATATATATATATAGATATATATGTATATACGTATACATATATATATATATATATGATATATATATATATATATATCTATATATATATATATATATATATATATATGCATATATATACATTTCATATATCCATATAAACAGTAAGTAAATCTTAGTGCAAGATGCGAAGTATATGGTACCTATATTCCTTAATTTGTAAGATCCACTCCAGCTATCATCAGTCTACTTCATTAGATTCGACAGAGAACAGATACTTATGGAAAGCAAATATTACGACGAACCTATTTGAGGTGTGAATATATAACGTTTTGATACACAAAATTTAGTTACCGATTCACTGAAAACTGTTGGCGAAACTAACAGTCACTCTGTTGTAACATTTCTCTAAAGAAATAATCTTTAAACTATTTCAACCGCTACATTTTGTTGGGAAAATCTCTGAGTGTTACTACACTTTAATATTTCACCTAAACTAATTGGACTATATTAGTGTCATTTTTATTGTTGTAGTTGTTGTTGTTGTTATTACTATTGTTACTATTATCTTCTTTCAAATTTGCTTCAATTTCTTGCCGAGAGTCTTCCCGACTCCTAGGGCAAAGAAACTCATAGTATACATTGGTAGGCCATTAAACTAAACTCACTAGTTCGTTAATTTTTTTTAAAGTTAAATTAAAATACATGGGCAGTAATAGTTCTATTAAAATACATGGGCAGTAATAGTTCTTTATTATTATTATTATTATTATTATTGAGAGAGAGGTAAGCGCATATCATTAGATTGACACTGGGCTACAAATATACGAAGCCCAACATATCCATCATGACTAACCATGTGATATGTGTACACAGGGCACGTGCATCGCAACATGGTGATCACATAACAAGATATGCATCTTATATAGCATTTCAGGGGAGGCCTAGTTAGCATTTTCTTTGGGTTTCATTAGTCCATCCCGCTCAAATGTGTCCTGAGTAAGTTTTGATAAATGAAACCGCCATGTTTCCGGATGTAAAGTATTCGTATTCTAAAGAATTCCTTTCAACACATATATATGATGCTCCACCACTACTCTGCTCTTGATCAGAGAAGTAGAAATGGAAAACAAATATCACGAAGAACCTATTTGAGGTGTAAATAAATAACTTTTTGATACGAAAAATTTAGTTTCCGGTTCACTGAAAACTGTTGGCGAAACTAACAATCACACTCTTGTCACATTTCACTAAAGAAATAATCTTCTGCTCTTGATCAGAGACGTAGAAATCGTCAGCCACTAAGGGACATGCTCAACTGGTTAAGTAAATCTTTGATATTGAGCAGAATATTTGCTGTAGCCCTATCGTGTACATAAAGACAATGCAGGCATATGATAAGACTTACAATCAGTTAACATGAGAAGCCAGAGTAGACACTGCTTGGTCGGCGAACTGGCAGAGTCGCGAGCTAACCGGGCAAAACACTGAATGATATTTCGTCCGTCTTCAGGATCTCAGTTCAAATCCTGCGGGTGTTGGCTTTACTTTTCATTCGTCCAGGGTCGGTAGAATATCTATCAGTGGAGCACTAGGGTTGATGCAATCCACTTAAAGCTTATTTTCCGTTTCGCATATGAAACATCATCACAGAATCATCGTCGGCTATAATTTCTAATAGCAAATCTGCAGAGATAACCGTAACAAGTGATTTAATAGGACTGCTAACGCAATAGGACACATTATTGACTTATTAAAGTGTTTTGTGTTCTTTGTAGTATATTATGGTGGCATAACGAAATACCGCGTCCCTACAAGTCATTAATATTTACATACGAGCTTCCTGGAATGTGTTTGATGTGGAAAATTGGCAATATCGAATACCGTTGCACCGCTATACTTACTGAGTATTTAAGGAATAAGTTCGTGGATTATTAATGGCTTGGGTGCGTGCTGATGAGGAAGCAAAACGTGCTGATGAGGAAGCAGAATTATGACATAAACGCCCATTACCAATTTTTCATTTTCGATGTCATTGTTTGTTGGCCATAATTTCTATAGAGAATCCGCCGAAATAACCTTAACAAGTGGTTTAGTACTAATTCTACTCATGAAACACCTTTTCCGTCCAGCTATTCGTTCAGCTTTCCTCTTGATCTCCTCATGTTCTTGTCCTTCTCCTTATTTTCTTACTCCTACTTCTCTTACTCCACCCTCACCACTTCCCTGTCTTATTTATCCTCTTACTCCTCCTTCTCTTATGCAACCCTCCCTTAATCCTCGTTCCTCTCCTCCTTCGCTTATTCCTCCTTCCTCACCCTTCTCTTTTTACTACTCCTGCTTCTCCTCCTTCACCGCTTACACCTCCCTTTTCTCTGCCTCCTCCTCCTAGTACTCCTTCCTCTCCTCATTCTTCATCATTTTCTTCTTCATTTCTTGCTTCTTTTCATAACCAAACTATAATTTTATTTACTAATTATAGCTAATTATTACTAAATGAACACGTCTGAGGAAGTGCTACTATAATGATTAATGTTTTTTTCTTTTCTTTTAATAGACTTCAAATGTTTACAATGAGTTTCTCTGCCCTGGGTGTCGGGAAGACACTGCGCAAGAAATGGAAACAGAATTGAAAGATGATAATGCTGATAATGATGTTCATGATGATGATGATTATGATGATCCTGATGATGATGATGTGATGATGATGATGATGATGATGATGATGATGATGATGATGATGATATAATAATAATAATTATAATAATAATAATAATAATAATATATAATAATAATAATAATTAATAATTATAATGATGAT
>NC_043018.1:1251226-1271250 GCF_006345805.1 Octopus sinensis | reverse complement strand
TATACACGTAGTTATATATACAGAACACGTATGAATTTAAGAGATAGTTTGATAGGAAGGATGGTTGTCATGCAGGTAAGTAGAAATATATATAGATAGATAGATAGATAGATAGATACATAGATAGATAGATACATAGATAGATAGATAGATGATGGATGGATGTATAGATAGATAGATAGATAGATAGATAGATAGATGATGGATGGATGTATAGATAGATAGATAGATAGATAGATAGATAGATAGATAGATAGATAGATGATGGATAGATAGATAGATAGATAGATAGATAGATAGATAGATAGATAGATAGATAGATGGTGGATGGGTGTATAGATAGATAGATAGATAGATAGATAGATGATGGATAGATAGATAGATAGATAGATACATACATACATACATACATACATACATACATACATACATACATACATACATACATACATACATACATACATACATAGAGAGATAGAAGAGTGAGAGAAGAGATTGTGTCTGAGAGAGAGAGAAGAACAAGGAAACAGCGAGAGAAATACACGCACAAAAGTACGAGAAAACCTAAACGCGTATAAATACTTATATGTATAAGGTTTGTTAAAAATAGAAGTGTCAAATTTTGAAGCTAAATATAATTAAAATATATTACCGAAGTAATTTACATGATGAAGCATCTACAAACGGGAAGGAAGTAACGGCGTGAGGAAAACAAATAAATTGTGCTCCTTTGCCTTCCATATATTTGCCTGCTGCCAACACAACGTGTTTAAAGCCCAATAGCAATATACACATGTGTGCGCGTATAAATTATATATATGTACATATATATATATATAGATATATTATATATATAGATATATATCTATATATAATAATATATATATATATATATATATATATATATATATATATATATATATATATATTTATATAATATATATATATACTATATATATTTATACACATATATATATATATATATTATACATATATATACACACATATATATGTATATATATTTATATTTATCTAGACATACATAACATATATATATATATATATATATAGATATCATATATATAGACATACATACCTAGATATTTATATATATAACCATACATACATACATACATACATACATACATACATACATACATACATACATACATACATATATATGCATATACATATATATATACATATATATGTATATTAATATATATGACTATATATCTATATCATATATATATATCATATATAATATAGAATATAAGCATATATTATCTTTATATATTATATATGTATATGTATAGATGTACTTACAAATATATAAATATATGGGTCTGTGTGCCTGTGTGCCTGTGTGAGAGTGTGTGTGTGTGTGTGTGTTTATATATATTCATGTGTATAAAGGACATTCATCAATCATTTCAAAGCGAGTCAGATTTGTAGCAGAGTCGAATGTAGAGCAGTGATGAAAAACAGAGCTGCATGAAAGTTTCTCATACAAATATAGACCCAACAATGAAAATATTAGCGTAACTTTTACAAATCGGTAACAAAAGATCACGCACTCGCTGACATAAAACAGATCACGTTATTCTCAGAATTAGAAACGGCAAAAAACATACGCATTGCGTTAAATATGTACATGTAGTCTATCAATCATTGATGCATATATATTATATTATATTATATATATATATATATTATATATATATATATATATATATATATATATATAGATATATATATATATATAGAATATATATATATATATATATATATATATTAGGCGCAGGAGTGCTGTGTGGTATAGCGCCGACCAATGCCTTGTGAGTGGATTTGGTAGACGGAACTGACAGAAGCCTGTCGTATATATGTAATATTATATGTGTGTGTATGTGTTGTGTATGTGTGTGTATGTGTGTGTGTTTGTGTGTCTGTGTTTGTCCCCCTAGCATTGCTTGACAACCGATGCTGTGTGTTTACGTCGCCGTCAGTTAGCGGTTCGGCAAAAGAGACCGATAGAATAAGTACTGGGCTTACAAAGAATAAGTCCCGGGGTCGATTTGCTCGACTAAAGGCGGTGCTCCAGCATGGCCACAGTCAAATGACTGAAACAAGTTAAAGAGTAAAAGAGTAAAAGAGTAATATATGTATCAATATACATATATATGTGTGTGTGTGGTGACGCTATGGCCCAGTGTTTGGGGTAGCGGACTTACGGTCGTAGGATCGCAGTTTCGATTCCCAGACTGAGTGAGTGTTTTTTTTCAGCAAAAACACCTAAACCTCCACGAGAACTACGTTATGGGCATACGTGCCTGTGGAGTACACAGCTACTTGCACGCTAATATCAGGAGCAGGCTGTTCCTTTTTTCGCTCCACAGGGATGCCTCGTCGTCGTAACCACCGGTGTGCCACGGTATATACATACATACACACCACACACACACACGTATATATATATATATTTATATATATACATATATATATTATATATATGCACATATACATATGCATACATATAATATATATATATGTGTGTGTGTGGTGTGGTGTGTGTGCAAAAATACTTTTATATATATATATATATGAGTGTGTTGTGTTTGTGTCTAAATATGTATGTATATATATCAATTAAAAGAAGTAAATGCAGACAGTTTCATACTTTTGATATATTTTTTCAATATACTTTATAACTGGAAGAGTATTATGATTGTCCACCGGTTTCGCTTTCGCTAATCATGACATTGAAATTATTGTAATTTCGTACTTTTTTTTATGAAGACCTAAGACCAAGTTGTGTATAGGGGTTTTCTTTCAAAATCCCCATTTTCCTTCCTTTACTTGATATATATATATATTATTTACATCACAACGTGGTGATAATCGAAATTTTCCGATCTTTTACATGCTATAGATATATATTCAGATGTAAGTTCACTATCTTCATCAGCTACATTATCGTTCTGGACTCTCCTGTACATTGAAGACTTATGAGGTCTCTGCAATTTCTTTATGAACAACCACGTAGATGATAGATTGTGCTCACTCCCTCCATCAAAGACACGTTACCTGTGTAGGTGCTATTTTGAATGAAGTCTCATCGCTTAGCAGTGAGGGTTTTCGGGATCGAAGGTTCAGAGTTCGTCTACTAGTGGCGCGATTTTCCTTAAGTAAAATACTTTATTCCACGTTGCCCCATCCGCTCAGTTGGAAAAATGACTTGCACCTGTTATTCAAACAACTACATTTCTATCATTCACACTGAATCTTGTTGAGAGCCACCTTCCTGAAGATGAATGTTTAAGGAGCAGGTTGTTCTGTTTATCTCCTCCTCAGGAGCACTCATCGTCATAACCAACTGAATGCCAGTTCATAATGCCATCGCAATTTTCCATCAATTTGAGTTTATACCTCCCTCTAAATATGTTACCGTAAGAGAGTATAATGGCTGTACCCACGTTTTCCAGAAACTATGAATAATAGAATGAACGTACCTGTATCTTTCTATAAAACTCTTCTTTTATGAATGCATATATACTTAGTTCTATCCAAACACGCTCACCTGCGACATGCATATATATATATATAATTATATATATATATATACCGGAGTAAACACATAAATGTGAAACAAAGTGGAAAAAAGAGTACTCAAATACTTTGTTTTGTTTCTTTTTGTTTATTTTTCTTTATCACTCGCATATGACCGTTATTTGAAAGGACCAATCAAACAAATCCATTTTTAAAGGTGTAACGTTATACTAGTCTTGACAGAATTGTCATCTCGGTTCTATTTTAGCAAAACTGTCCTACGAACGGGGACGTGAAACTCCGAGTAACAGCTTTTGTTAATTTCTGGTGCTTTAAAATAAGTATAATATATATATTATATATATATATATATATATATATATATAATATATACTTTATTTTAAAGCACCAGAAATTTAACAAAGCTGTTACTCGGAGTTTATATATATATAATATGTTGTGTCTGTCTGTGTGTGTGTACTTGAAACCTAGGCGAAGTGAAATAGCCCCTGAAGGGAAGCAACTTCGGCGGGTATCGCTATTTCGAAAGACTCTTCAGCTAAAAGCGCCGTGTACTTGCCTCACTTTCACAAAGCAATCAATATCGCAAGAGTTATGATTTTATAAGTATTCTGTTTGTAACAGCGCTGCACAAGTAGGATATATTCAACGTATGTCAGAAGCAGTTCCTGATACTATCATATTCAATTTCACACACCTAATGTCAATGTGTTTTTAAGAGGAGAGGAACTGCGGTGTTTACATCAAGGAAAATTACCTTCAAAAGACATTTTTTTTTTTTTCAAAACTATACGAAAGGAAACCACCCCGTATTGAAGTATATATGGTGTTAAATGTATCTGCTCATAGGTAATCACATTACATATGTGAAATATTCAGTTTATCTGAAGAGCAGCTCTATTTTTTGTCTATTATCAATACTACACGTCTTATATTTGCTATAAAATTGCTTGGAGTTGTATTTGTTTTTCTAACACCATACGTATAAAAACGGATACATCCAAGACAAATCATCCCCAGCTACTGTCGATTCAGCTATAGAATTACATTAGGTTTGTGATAACATTTATACTATTAACAGTATTCAGCAACAGTCAACATATATTATTCGGGTCACGTGGCTCAGTGTTTAGAGTGTCGAGCTCACGATCGCGAGGTTGTGAGTTCAATCTCGGACTGGGCTGCGTGTTTGTGTTCTTGAACAAGATACTTTAGTTCACGTTGCTCCAGTTCACTCAGCTGTAGAAATGAGTTGCGACATCACTGGTGTGAAGCTGTAAGGGTCTTTGTCTCTCACTTGGATAACATTGGTGGCATTGAGAGGAGAGGCTGGTATGCATGGGTCACTGCAGGTGTTCCATAAACAACGGTACCCGAATTTGTGCCTCGGAGGGTAAGATTCTAGGTGCAATCCCATGGACATACATGACAGAAATGGTTCACATCTGATATATATGTATATATAATATATATATATATATATATATACATTATATATGCAAGAATGGAGTTGAACGACGAAATAACAAAATCCTTTATTTTCGCCATATGTTTCGAAGGCTGCTTATCCTAATTGCGAAGGAATAAGGAGTATATTATGTCGCTTTCTCACCAGAAAGCAAGAACTTATGTCAACATCAAGATGCACAAAAAACTTTTAGATGACTGCTCACACGGAGCCATAGTGATATATATATATATATATATATATATATATATACATATATGCATGTGTGTGGGTGTGTATGTATGAGTGTACTGTTTGATAGATATATAGATAGATGGATAGATGGATATATATATCCAATAATATATAAAATAGAGATGTTGTGTGTATTCACTTTTCACGTGAAAGCGACTTCACCAATTGCTTCCATACTTGTGATGCGTGAATAATTTGACCTCGGACATATAAGATGTCCTTCATTTGATTTTTGTTATTAACAATAAAAAATATTGCTTCTTATTTAGTTTCACGTCTTTGAAAGTTTTAAAAATATTAAATTGCGGTTTTTATAGCTTCAATGAGGTAACGTATTTCTCTCCATATGTATCTCTCTATCCATGTCTCTCTATCTATCTCTATATCTCTGTAACATATCTCTCTATCTATATCTCTCTATCCATCTCTCTCTCTATTTCTCTCTATTTCTCAATCTATCTGTATCTATCTGTCTATATCTTATCTATCTATATTTCTTTTTATTTGCTATCTCACTCTGTATTGTTTTCACTTTCAATTTTCAGACGACATAGGTTTTTCACATTAACTTTAATCGTTATTGTTTTCACTGTAAGTTTTAAGTTTTCAATCACTATTTACAAACAAACAACGACAAATTACTGACAGAAAGAAATTCACAATTATTGATCTAAGTAATTTAATAATTTACTGACAGATGTATCTTCATAAATTACACTTCAATTCGTACGGTTTTGTGCTTTTCTGTTGCTGACGGTTTTTCTTCCCCCTTCGATACTCGCACTTTGGTTCACCGAGTGATACATTTGGCTCGCTTTAACCCGTACAATACTTTATTTTCCGTTAAAATTTTTTTTATTTAATTTCTGCCTGTCGTATTAAGAAACATAATTTTCGTTACCAAGTTATTTCCATTGTTTACTATCTTCTACATTCGTGTATTTCTGTATACGTATATAACCATGCCTCGAAGGAAAGTGTCAAATTTGTCTACAATATCAAGGTGAGCTAAAAGAATATCTCTGTCTAGAGAAAGAGACACAGCTGGAGAAAAGGAAGCACGCCAAGAAACGAATAGACTCTGTACTACAAAAGTCAGAGAATATCCCCCTTCTCTCTCTCACACAAATTACTTTGGGTGCGAAAGAGTTTTGTTTTTATCTTACGCCGAGTAAAAAGTGTTTTGTTGACAATCCATTTATTTAACAACAAAGAAACAAAAAAGTGAGTAACAATTTGTCAGTGAATTACAATTTGCGAGGCTTCCACCACATCCCACTCCGTTTCACGGACCACAAAAAGGGTTTAGCGGCCAGAGTAGTTGATTCCATGCCAAAAAAAAATATTTTTTTCTAAGCGAAAATTGTGCGAGTGTTAATCTACAAATTTAACAACATTTTTTCCATTCATTTCTGTTTATTAACATGTATGCGTGCACAAAACATGCAATAGGTGTACGTACGTACATGTGTGTATGTGTGTTCGTGCATGTTGCCCATATATATTTATATCATATTATATATATATATATATATATATATATATATATATATATATATATATATATATATATATTATAATTTCAACGGATTTCGCCCAAATTTGACGTCTATATTACTTAGTTTGGTTTGAAATAAAGAAGTTGATTAGCTTAATAATCGTAACTTAATCCCGGGCAAGGCCGTGTTATACTGCTAATATAAGATAAAATCTGATTGTATAGAATCGGTCTTAATGTCCCTGAATCGACATCTTTTATTTGAAAGTGTCCAATAATTAAACCCTCAGATGTATATAGCTATTCTTCTCAAACGAAAGAGAAAACTATAACCTCTTAGTGAGTAACACTGTTGGCCGTATATAATTCAGTATAACAACTACTCAAAGTGTTTACCTAAATTCGTGGATTTGAGTCGTGTTTGAAATTAATTTATGACTTTATCTATCAATGTAGATGCAGCAAACTGTTAACTGATATCATTTAGGGTTTGATCTCTTACATGAGCGTGGTTTTGTGAGAGTTGAACCGTTCCAGTGACTTCGTTACTGTTCTGAAAGACAAACACCTGCCAGGGGGAAATTGAATGACTGCTCAGAGGGAAAGTAATTTCCGGTATCGCTGTTAGTAATTCAACTTAAGATACACTATGGTCATTGTATTAAAGAAAGAAAAAAAAAACCTTCGGGGCGTAACAAACTCTTCACCCTTTTTTTCCAATTTATACATACTCTATCGCATATAGAATATACATTCTGATACAGCACACAAACACATATACATACATACTCACATGCAGACATATATATATATAAATATGTCTATACTTGTGCATGTATATATGTATATATATATATATATGTGTATATATATATATATATATGTATATATATATATATATATGTATATATATATATATATATATTATATATATATATGTATATATATATATATATATATATATATTATGTATATATATATTGTATATATATATATGTATATATATATTATATATATATATATCTATATATATATATATATATGTGTGTGTATATATATATATATATATATTATATATATATATATATATATACACATATATATATGCTTATATGAGGCGGTGGTAGAGTGTCTCTAAATTTAGTGTTATCGCGAAAAGCCTGATTGCAGTCCTACAATTTCGTTTTCTTTGACAGAGCTTAGAAAAACTGAAGGACCAGACCATAGCAATATGTGTGTAAATCTGAGAGTTGAATATGTTGAATTAACTGATTCTCTTGTATATTCTTTTAACCAAAGCCAGTTACTGTTGAGCGCCCCCTTGAAGATGTATGCAAACACATTTTATTTCATGTTATTTCATGTAAATTCTAGTCGAAAGCGTGTATTTTTTTATTGTATTGCTGACCCGGCATTACGCCGGCCACCTCAGATTTTTTCGATTGTATATTTGACAATTATATGTCCCATGTAATTTCTGATAAAGAAATGCAATCATTAGGTTGAGGGGAAACTTGGCTGCTATTTTTATTAGCAATTTTTTTAAAGGAATTCTTTTTAATAGCAATTATTGATTCCACAACGTTTTCTACATGGATCCACCAGCTGCTATTTCTAGCAGTCAGATACACATCTACTACGGTTAATTCTCTGTTATACACCATTTAGCATGTGAGTTCAACCGCCATGTTACATGGATTGCTTGCTGTCTTAATATATCATTGTCGATTAAGATAATATGAATTTTAATACAAATCTTTTCAATACTAATATTGAAAAGGTGACAACACCACAGCAACTAATCATGCTTTATAAGAAGAGCTATTGTATTCATAAAGGTCCTTTTAGCTTAGGTTGCCATAATGCATTTGAATGAAATTGTTCGTGAAACGTAATTTCCTTCATAATATCCACTCAAGTGAATGAGCTTCAAAATTGATGATTCAATTCTTGTTTCAAGGAATCCTTAGAAAGACTTACTGAGTGAAAATCCGTTGGGATATTGAAGTACCTCATCAATTTCATTCCATGCAGGAAAATCTGAAATGTAATGTTGTGAGACTTTCTTCTAATATTAGTGAAAACAACGACAAAAGCAAAGAATATATATATAAAGATATTGAGTAGAGTTGAAAATACACGATATACGCAGAATAGAAAATAAGTGTTTATTTATCGAAGCTGAAGGTTACAATACGATTTATCATAAACATTGTTTTCTAGTTTATGTATGATGCAACAGAAACAAGAATGCTTCAATGAATCCATATTGTAACATTATGATGAAAGACGTAAAAATTCGAGATTCATTTGAAGGAGAGGTCAATAGAAAAGTATTGGAAGTTAGTAATATTTTTCCTTTTGCTGAAGCAAATTAATATATTTGCAAATATCAGATATTATATCTCGCTTCCAATTTCACATTCTCTATGTTTCACTCTCTCTATATATGTAAATGCATGCACACGCTCACAAGCATGTACAGATATACATATTTATAAGTATATAAGTACATGTATAGATGTATGTACTTATATACATTTATAGGATTACGCACAAACACACAGATATATGGATAGATAGAGAGATCGATAAATATATTTATAGATACTTGTACGTATATTTCGTCAATATTATTTTGGACGATGGTTGAATATACATGCATATATATGTATGTGTGAGCGTGTGCGCGTGTGTGTGTGTGTGAACGCGTGTGTGTGTGTGTGCGTGTGTATCCGTAGGCACAAGTGATGTTAGGTGGTAAGAAGCTTGCTTCCCAAATATATGGTTTCAGGTTCATTCCCACTGCATAATAGCTTGACCAAGTGTCTTTTCCTATAGCCTAGAGCCGATGCAAACATTGTGAGTTGATTTGGTTGACGGAAACTAGAAGACGCCCCCCTATATATATATATATATATATATATATATATAGGCTGGTCACTGCTAAAATAATTTTAGTGACTCTACATATATTTTTTTTAAATCGTTCAGTTTCAAAGTTACGCTCATGAGTGGGTGTGGTGTTTGTAATTATATATATATATATAATTACAAACACCAGACCCACTCAATTGCATAGTGCCAAATATCCCAGTATCTCCATCAAAATACAGGACGAGATACGGCAACAGCTTTGGTTTTAAGGGCCCACAGCTCTTCAAAATCCTTCCAAAATGTGTGAGAGACTTGCATGATAAGAATGCAGGTGCCTTCAAAACAGAACTTGATTTCTTCTTGTCAAGGGTTCCGGATGCCAAATATCAGAGGAGGATTCATGTAACGGTGGTTCCCCAGCATGACCACAGCTTCGAAACTTAAAGAATTTAAAGAATTTATATATAGAGTCATTAAATTTATTATGGCAGTGACCAGCGTATAGAAACCATATCGGTATAAATTTAATTACACAATTATAAATATATATTGATAAAGATATACCTAAATATTGATTTTACCGATGTGGTGTTTTTTTATACGCTGACCAATGATATAATAATTTTAATTATGATATCCTCAAATTATACGCACAAGCACACATGCATGAGTGTGTGTGTGTGTGTGTGTGTGTGTGTGTGTGTGTGTGTGTGTGTGTTTGTACGTGCGAACGTTCCGGCATGCGCTTCAGTTTCTCTACCAAGTTTCCAAAATTTCTTATACTTTTAAATTTCAGCAAGTATTGAATTTACATTCAGTATTCAGTCATTTGTTTCAGTCATTTGGCTGTGGCCATGCTGGGGCACCGCCTTTAGTCGACCAAATCGACCCCAGGATTTATTCTTTGTAAGCCTAGTACTTATAACTATCTGTCTCTTTTGCCGAACCGCTAAGCTACGGCGACGTAAACACACCAGCTTCGGTTGTCAAGCGATGCTGGGGGGACAAACACAAACACACAAACATACACACACGAAAACACACACACACACACATATATATATATATGTATGTATATATATATATATATATATATATTATATATATATATATATATATATATATATAATATATATATATATATATATATATAACATATATATGTGTTCCATACATTATCGTTTAGATTTCGTCTTCCCGACAAACTATTTAATGCACCAAGCAATAAGTAAAATGATGCATTCTATGAAGATGATTATTGAATTAAAACAGGTCACCAAGGTTTTTGGGTTACTGTATCCATGTCAACTATTTTGATACAGAGGATATAATTATAATTTCACTATATCCCAGATTTTATGAGAGACTACCATATTTATAACGTGTTTTAAAATTGCTGTAAAGTATACGCATCAATTATGTATAGTTAATTGAAACTATGATATAAGAACGAGTTAAAAATTAATTACATATGAATTAATCAATTGAATTCTTAGTATTTCATTTCAAGGAATAAATAAGTTTTGTATCAAGTTTTATTTAATTCAATATTATGCAATAAACATAGATAAATTTGCAAAACAGATTTGTAGAATTGCTTGTGAGAATCTAATATCAGATTCAGAATCAACCTCCAAGAATCGTTCGTATAAAACACATATCATATCTCGAATCATGAAAAATTATTATTGTGTTTATGAGTGTAATTTGCATAATGGTTGTAGTGTTCTGACAAAGACTGAGTTGTCAAACTCCATTACAAGTAAAAGTATCCAATATCGTAGCAGTACTACCAATTTAAAAGACAAAAAAATGAATAATTTTTTAATATCTCTGCAGTGGATGGATCTGCTAGAAGCAGCAGCCAAATGATCAGCCTGAGTTTATAAAATACGTCAAGAGTACGGTGTGCCGACATTTTCTCTTTTTTACGTCTGATCGTAAGGTTTTCAGTTTACGTGAAGCAACATCAACTAGAGATAACCCCCGTAGAAAACAAGAAAGGAAAAGATCCCTTCCACGTAAGTTTTGTAAGGTACAAAGGAAACTCTCGGAAATTCTATCATTGAAACTTTGAGATATCGCTTATTAAACGTATGCAAAAGCCAAAGCAAAATGGTAAGCTCCCCGGCTCAGATACAAAGCGATATTTTCCCTGTACTTTCGATTCACTGGTTATCTTGTGGCGTAAGGTGGTCACTGGGCTATTTTGATAACTTTACAGGAGTACATTCTTGTTGCAAGAATTTGGAACAGATAACACTTTGAAAATGCCATCATTCTCGTTCCATCAGTGTTGAAGGCCATTTAAATTGTTATCCAAAATGCCACTCTTCCCTAACAAAAAAGAAAAATCAAAACATAATTCCATATTATCTGGATGTTTTGGAGATAATATAAAAGACCATTTCTACAGTTATATACTCAGTTGATTAAGCACTTCCATTTTGGTGCCTCCGAAATAAATAAAACACCATAGGTAAAGATGTGTACAGTTCTTTTACTTCTTGTCTTGTAGCTTAACAACGATTTATGCAATGCTGAAGAAGAAAGTCAATCATTACAAAATATTTCCTCCGAAAATACAATTTTCATCCATTCCATTCTGTCTCTTCAATTTCTCTCTGAAAGGGACCCCACATTATCGACAGCCTACTTAGAAGGAACATCTTGGTAACTTTTTCTAAAATTTCAGGGCTTGATAGTTTATGATAGTTCATAATTTGCTACTGAAATGAGCGAGAAAGACGACGAAAAAATTCTAGTGATTTGGTGATGGGGTACTTTATCAATGTCCGTGCCTTGTGTGTGTGTAATTGTGTTTGCGTATCTCTTTCTTAACTATTCGACACTATTTATAGAAATATTTAAATAACTTTCTTTAAAACATGAAGAGCTTAGTCTGCTGGCAAGGTAAGTCAATGAACACTTCACGTACCACAATCATTATACATCTTAAGAAAAGCAAATTTCACTTGCTGCATTCGCGGTACGGTCCACTCGACGGACAGATGCATTTCCTTTCATCTGCACAACTTCAAACACAAATATATATATATATATATATATATATATATATATATATATATATTTATTCAAATCTATGGCAAAATACGCAAAACAAAGAGGTTCTCCAGCAGCGCAAAACGCAGTATATTATTATTTCCAAACGAAATTCTATAACCACACTACAATAATGGCGTCAAGATACCCGCCTACATATATATATGTTGACGCATTATTTGTCACACACCTATACTTTATGAGGACAAACAAGGACAGACAAACGGTTTAAGTCGATTATATCGACCCCAGTGCGTAAATGGTACTTATTAATCGATCTCGAAAGAATAAAAGGCAAAGTGGACCTCGGCGGAATTTGAACTCAGAACGTAGCGGCAGACGAAATACCTATTTCTATTTCTTTAGTACCCACGAGGGGCTAAACACAGATAGGACAAACAAGGAGAGACAAACGGATTAAATCGATTATATCGACCCCAGTGCGTATCTGGTACTTAATTTATCGACCCCGAAAGGATGAAAGGCAAAGTGGATCTCGGCGGAATTTGAGCTCAGAACGTAGCGGCAGACGAAATACATATTTCTATTTCTTTAGTACCCACAAGGGACTAAACACAGATAGGACAAACAAGGACAGACAAACGGATTAAATCGATTACATCGACCCCAGTGCGTAACTGGTACTTAATTTATCGACCCCGAAAGGATAAAAGGCAAAGTGGACCTCGGCGGAATTTGAACTCAGAACGTAACGGCAGACGAAATACGGCTACGCATTTCGCCCGGCGTGCTAACGTTTCTGCCAGCTCACCGCCTTAAGTACCCGGCCTTGAAATAAACATTCCATTGTTCACAATTCTTGTATTTGCGTTTGAATGTGGATGTTATTTTTTCATTTTTTTCTACCCCACAAAGCATAAATGAAATCTACATTCTTCAGAAATTTCAGATTCGCTTTCTGCATATTTGATTCAGCCATTTACGGAATTCTCAATTCTAGCGTGTGATGCTTCAACTGTTTGTGATTTTTAATGTCAGCGTTTTGCTAATAAAGCACGATTTCTTTTCTTGTAGGCAATATTTGTGAAAACATTTCGCTTGGCATTAACCAACCTTACGACGTGTTTCTGCATGGTTACACTTCATTTGTTACTAATCCTAAAACCGTCGTCCCGAGACCACTAAAAACTGTCATTCTAACATTTAAACAGGAAATATTAAATTTGCTGATATCCACAAAACATTTCCAAGTTGGAAGCAATTAATTAGAAACATAGTATGCCGCAAACTTTAAAATATAGGCATGTATAATTAAACACAGTGAGATCTAATTATATCTGGGTGAAATCATCCATATTCACTGGTGTGTTTACATACTAACTGACCATCTGTAGAACTTCTCTCTCAAGATAGTATTCTCAGCAAATATAGTTGCATCGTTTGTTTGTACACAAACGTGTACGTATAACTATACACATAATTTTGTCACAAACCTAGACTTTAAGCTTCGTTGCTTCGTTAGCGACTAATTAATTACATTTTATGTAAGGCTGTTACATTATAAATTATCTTATATTTTGGGCATTTAGATTCTAGTGTGAAGGCTGTCCGTTGAGAATATTCCAGTTTTCATCTTTTAATCATATCTTAATTACCGTGAAATTTTAAACCACGTTGATATGAGGTAAAATAAAGCAAAACTTGAGCAAAATATTGTTTTGTAGAATACGTAATTTGTTATTGTCTTTTTGTTCAAAAGTTGATAGAATCTATCTTTTGTTTCTAAGTGTTTTTTCCTCAAGTAATTCAACGAAAGATCTGGCCACTGGTTAGATTCAACTATGATAAAAGAGAGTCCTTAAGGGCATTCTTCTTTTATATAGTTCTGTTAACGTATGATAATATGTTCTGTGTTGTTGAATTAACTTTAAGATATTTTCTCTTTAAACCCACCTCTAGGTATGGCTTCGTTATAATCAAGTGCGGCTCAAGTTAAAATTTGATTATTTGCCAGTTGTAAAGAATCGGTGTGAGTGAGAAAGAGAGAGTGAGAGATAGAAAGATAGAGAGTGTTTTGTTGCTAGGTTTTTAGCCGTGTTCTAAGAAGGGTTTGAGGGTCTTATTATCATAGTTCAAAAGATACGTTAGGTTTCTTAAAAGAGAGATAAAGTGTGTTTCAAAGATCTCAAGTAACATCAACGATTTCGCTTTGGTAAGGATGGAGTCAATGGCAATCAGAAATTCTTCTTCTTCGTCAGATTCTAAATATATGTTTGTAAATTCCTCTGTCTTTCTCTGCGTTAACGCATGTACATGGCTGTAGATGGGCACATAAACTCAAACAAATCCACACCCACATGCAATAACACATATATATGCATGTATACAATGTATATGTATGCATATATATTTCTTTACTGCCCACAACGGGGTAAACACAGAGGTGACAAAGAAGGACAGACAAAGGGATTAAGTCGATTTCATCGACACCAGTGCGCAACTGGTACTTTGTTTATCGACCCCGAAAGGATGAAAGGCAAAGTCGACCCCGGCGGAATTTGAACTCAGAACGTAACAGCGGACGAAATACGGCTACGCATTTCGCCCGGGGTGCTAACGTTTCTGCCAGCTCACCGCCTGTATGTATGGATGTAGATTGTAAATCCCGTGATCCCGTGACCGAGCAGACCATCAGATGTTGTTACACATCGCTGGTCACAATGCGTTCGAATTGTTTTAGCCATCGAATGACGCCACCCCGCTGGCTAAGCGAGCAGGCCAATAGAAGATAGAGTGAGGGAAAGGGTGGTAAAAGAGTACAGCAGGGATCACCACCTCCAGCCGGAGCCTCGTGGAGCTTTAAGTTGTTTTCGCTCAATAAACACTCACAACGCCCGGTATGGGAACCGAAACCACGATCCTACAACCGCGAGTCCGCTGCCCTAACCACTGGGCCATTGCGCCTCCACAGATTGTACATATATATTTTAAAAAATAGTAAATGCGCCCTTTTAAAGCCTAGCTAGGCTCATAGGCCCGGTTTCACGTCTTCAATGGCGTATCTGTTCCCCAGCTGGACGGGACGCCAGTCCATCGCAGCGTTACTCATTTTTGCCAGCTGAGTGGACAGAAGCAACGTGAAATGAAGTGTTTTGTTCAAGAACACAACGCGTCGCCCGGTCCAGGAATCGAAGCCACAATCTTACGATCATGATGCTGACACCCTAACCACTAAGCCACGCGCCTCCACACACACACACACACACACACACACACACCACACACACACACACACACACACACACACACACACACACATATATATATATATATATATATATATACATACATATACATATATACACACACATATAACGTGTATATTCACGCATACATAAACATATATGTGCGAACGCACACTCATACGTACAAATACAAATACAAATGTGTACAAATACAAATGTGTACATGTTTTTACATGGCAGACAATAAGAAAGTATACGGACAAACTTCATCGGCATGAAGTTGGAGTGTACGACCATTAACGTTTATCATTACCACTACGGCCTGCGTTACTCCTCTGCCTGCATTCTGATATTCTTGAACGACATAGATTTTTTTCTCATGTCCATTCCTTTACATTACAGGGTTGCAAAGTCTAAGACCTTATATTGTCTTTTTGTGTCTTTCTCTGACATCCACGGTCATATTTTTTGTGCCTCTTGCTTCAACATTGCTTTCTACATTGAAATCCTCTAAGATCATTCGTAATTTACCATCATAGTATCTGGTTCTTCTTCATACCACACATCCTCTAACTTCGAATCCACAAATTTACTAATATCCTAACCTCCGATGCAATTTTCACAGATGCTTTCATTCATGTGCCCATATTCCTTTTGTACTGGCTTTTTGCACTGATTTAACAGCTATATTATTATTTCTCCGTTCTCACAAATCTGCTTTTGCTCTCTGATTTAATCTTATTAATATTTGCCTTTATCTAGTGCGTTGTAATTTCTTGTTTCTGGGCGACTCTAATTTGTGATTCAGTTTCTCATTTCAGAATTATTCTCTCAGCCACAACCAACGTTCTTTATTTCCAACATCCCTGGTTTAGCGTATGTATGAATCGGCTTAGTAATTCTTTCTATTCGCTGATATTTATTCTGCCGCTCTTCGTCTCTTCTTAATGTAACTCTACGTTTCAATGACATCTTCGATATTTCAGAACATATAATTACTTCACACCTGAAAACAGTTTTAAAACCCCAAATGACAGCACTGAAAATTTGTTCTGTATTTAACAAACCTCCACTCCCTTAGAGTCTTTTTTGATTTGTTGCTAAGCAGATCCTTTCGAAATTACATTAACGGTGCTCGGCGTTGTTTTATGAGAACCCTTCGAGTTTTTCTCTCCAATTCCTAACGCTCCGCATTTATCTAATAATAATATAACGTGGAGTATGTACACTGGCCTGGCCTACAAATAGATTTACATAAAGACATTCTCTCCTGTCAGTTTAATTTCGAACCAGTAACAAATACTTTACTTTTACACTTGATGGGTGGAGGCACATGGCCTAGTGGTTAGAGCAGCGGACTCGCGGTCGAAGGATCGCGGGTTCGAATTTCAGACCGGGCGGTGTGTCTTTATGAGCGAAACACCTAAGTTCCACACGGCTCCGGCAGAAGGTAATGGCGAACATCTGCTGACTCTTTCACCACAACATTCTCTCACTCTTTCCTCCTGCATCTTGCAGCTCATCTGCGACGAAGCGGCATCCTGTCCAGGTGGGGAACCTATACGCCAAAGAAACCGGCCCCTATGAGAAGGAACATGAGTCAGTATAAATATATGCCTTATTTTGCATAAAAGTTTTCTATAATATCTGCCATGGATCTCTTCGGTTTGAACGGCAGTTTTTTCTAGCTGTGTCATATGAAATTGTCACCCATAATTATGACCCTATTATCGATCTATTGTATTTCAATCTGTTTTAGGGTTAGAGTTAGAGTTAGGGTTAGTTAGAGTTAGTTAGGGTTAGTTAGGGTTAGGGTTAGGGATGGGAGAAGGGTATCTTTTTTTCTTCACAAATGTAAATAAACCCAATCTGTTTCTTAAACGAGGGACATATTCATACGGCACAGAATGTTGTTTACCTCAATGGACGTCATTGATTGGTTGAAATTGCAGAAATTGAAGAAAAACTACAACAAATATCTTACTAACCATAGAATTTTCTCAATAAAGCCAAGAGAAAATGATGTTTTATAAACACATTCTACAAGTGTACGAAGTTTAAAAGTGTTTAGTTACGTGGAAATTATTTTTAAAAACTGCCGTTCAAACCGAAAGAATCCGTTTTCTATAATATCTGCCATTAACACAATGATACATACTATTCCATTTTTCGACCGACTATTAGCAGGAGCTGCATTACTTCATATTAGTATCAGTATGTGTGTGAGCATGTGTGTGTGTATGTGTGAGTGTGTGCGCGCGAGTGTACGTATATATATATATATAATATATATGTATGTGTATATATATATATATGTATATATCTATCTATATATGTATATATATATATATATATATATATATATATATATATATATATGTATGTGTATATATATGTATATATATACATATTTTTACATATTTATACACACAAATATCTCTCTCCATATATATATATATATATATATATATATATATAGAGAGAGAGAGAGAGAGAGAGAGAGAGACTCTGAAAACAAATAATCTCAGCACAACTAATCAGATTGTAGGTGTATGACAATCACAAACCACTAGTTAGGTTTTGTTTAACCATAACAGGATCTGCTTCTATTATCTTTCTTCCAAATCGTATTTATATGAATTGCAGTGTTATATTCATGGAGATTAATGGATTTAGCACAGATCATCATTCAGGTCAGTTCATAATCGGCTTAAGCATGTACAAAGAGAGATTGATAGGTCATATATCTGCTTCAGCCTATTTTCCTGGAGATATTTAGCGATATCCGAATGATTGTCAGGTCTAAAATCTGTTAATGGTAATTAGCAATACTTCTTTATGTGTGTACTTCTCTTTCTCTCTCTCTTCCTCTCTCAATCTTTGTCTATCTGTCTGTCTGCTTGTCTCTATATCTTTCACTCTCTCGCTCACTCTCTTTATATACATGAGTGTGTCTGTGTGTGTACACATTGTGTGTGTGGTTTTATGTATAATAAAATATCAAGCAGTCAGATACAATTCTGAATAATGGCATAGAAGAAACTACGTGGCGAGTGTATATATACGTGCGTGCATGTGTGTGATGTATGTATGTCCACATATATATGTACAATGTCAAATAAGTATATGCATACGATGTAACTACCTCTGTCTATCTATTTTCTGTGATAACGATCCCTACTGATCATTTTTTTTCCTTCCCCCCACCTTTTTAAATTTTATTTTATCCCCCCCCTTTTTTGTCCTCTTTCTTTCCATTTACGATCCCTTTTGATCGACAACCAAACCCCCTATTACATACATCCAAAAGAAAAGCTCCCTTGTAATTTTGTCCTGTCTGTGTGCAGCCCTGTGTGGCTAATAAGAGAAACATATCTATCTACTCTATCTATCTATCTATCTATATATCTATCTATCTATCTATCTATCTCTCTATCTATCTATCTATCTATCTATCTATCTATCTATCTATCTATCTATCTATCTATCTATCTATCTATCTATTTGCATCTATATATCTAACTGTTGTATCGCACATTCGACGTACGATATAACGGGATAATAAATAACATCCTTGCAAAGCGTTCTGCTCAAGATACAAGACTTGTAACTACACTGGACAATACGCAACTCTCGTCCTTACACAGCTCTATTTCTTTGATTTAGGCACATGGCCTTTATAAAGAGGAGACATCACAAGGACACACAAATCAATACATTGGGGTACATATAAATACATCTATCTATCTATCTGCTCAGTCGAAGTCGACTCTCGGTCACTCGATGGATCAGTGTCCTCCAGTCAGTTCTAACCTGGGCCGCTTCTTTCAGATTGGCTATGTCCATTCCGGTATCACTCTTGATGGTGTCAAGCCAGCGGGTTCTTGGTCGGCCTCTTCCTCTCTTGTCACTGACCATTCCAAGCATGATGTCTTTCTCCAGGGATTTTCTCCTCATAATATGACCAAAATATTCCAATCTATGCTTGGTGATCCTAGCTTCTAGTGACATTTTCGGCCTGATCTGCTTAAGAACTTCTCCATTGGTCGGCCTCTTCCTCTCTCGCCACTGACCATTGCGAGCATGATGTCCTTCTCCAGGGATTTTCTCC
>NC_043018.1:1223726-1248726 GCF_006345805.1 Octopus sinensis | reverse complement strand
ATATATATATAATTACGTCTATGCGCACATATATATATACATATATTATATATATACTAATATAATATATGTATAAGAAAGTATATATGTATATGTACACCCCTCCCCTTAGATATATATACATACATACATATAAATACACACATATACATATACATACACACATCCATATTTATATATAAAGATATATACATAAATATAAATAAATATGTAGATACACACACACACACACACACATATTGTTTGTATATGTATTTGGTTATATATATATATATATATATATATATATATACACGTACATGCACATATATGTTTAGATATTTGCTTGTCATATATACATACAATACATGTAACCAAATACTTATACAAACAATTGTGCATGTACACATGGATATACACGCAGTGAGGCATATTATAGATATTTCATACTTGTTCATACAAAGAAGGCTTAGACATGGTCAATATATGAACACAAGCAGAGAGATACACATTTAGAATGCAAATACCATTCTCTGAATACAGTGAAAATATTAAGCAAATACACTCAGAGACAAACGCATTAAGGCAAAGTCACCTACGGACACATGCCAGCAAATACACACTTGGAAAAGTACGTACACATAATGGAATGGAATGGAATGGAAGCACTCCGTCGGTTACGACGACGAGGGTTCCGGTTGATCCGAATCAACGGAACAGCCTGCTCGTGAAATTAACGTGTAAGTGGCTGAGCACTCCACAGACACGCGCACCCTTAACGTAGTTCTCGGGGATATTCAGCGTGACACAGAGAGTGACAAGGCCGGCCCTTTGAAATACAGGTACAACAGAAACAGGAAGTAAGAGTGAGACAGTTGTGGTGAAAGAGTACAGCAGGGATCACCACCATCCCCTGCCGGAGCCTCGTGGAGCTTTTAGGTGTTTTCGCTCAATAAACACTCACAACGCCCGGTCTGGGAATCGAAACCGCGATCCTATGACCGCGTGTCCTGTGCCCTAACCACTGGGCCATTGCGCCTCCACACGTACACATAAACACACGATAGAAACACATTGGTCAACACATACATATATACCTTAAACACGTTTGCAGATATAGGTATTGCTATACTTAGAGAGATGATTGCAATGTCGTGGAAATATCGAAGCACAAAAATCAGCCATACACATTTAGACGTGTTACTCCAACGTAGACCTATGCTAAAATGTTGAAACAACGGTAGAAATCTTTATATATACAAGTGAGGTTGTGTGCTGTCTGTCTCCTACAATTTAGATTCCTAACTCCTCCCACATTTTGCGGTGCAGTTTAACCAAAACCGGGTATCTTATAGTCGTGAGTTATATCGAGCCCTTCTGGGTATTAGCGCGCGTCTATGATGAGTCTACGATTTAAAAAAAATTTACCATAATTTTTTCCCATTTTTAATGCATTTTTGGCATATATAAGGGAAGTAACTCTCTAAAAATGTATTATTAAATCTCAGAACGTAAAAAGCTACAGTAACACCCCCACCTTTGTGGTTAGCCATATTGAGATGGCTATTGTACTTTACATCTCTAAAAATGCTTATATAGTTATTTCCCTTACAAACCCGAGCAACGCCGGGCGATACTGCTAGTATAAGATAAACACGTATGTAGTCACAATCATAAAAGCGCTATTCTTATGGATTCATTTTATATTTTCAGTTTCGTATGTAAAGTTTTATCTATTTAACATTCTATAAGATTTGTCTTAAAATTTATGTCATATTTAGTTTTTTAATCCTGCTAGTATAATTCTTATGGTTTTTAAAACTAAAATTGATTGTAAAACAAATGTATTTTTATCGTTATTTTAATAGCAACGATGACGATGACAATATAAAAATGACGTTAAGATCAACAATAATGACAGTAACACAAACAAAAATTGTAACAACAACAATAATATTCTTTTCTTATTTTGGCATAAGGAAAGCAATTTTTACGGGTGTGGAGGTCGGTTACATCGACTTCCTACCCCCTGTATGCAACTTAAATGAGAAGGGCAACCTAGAACTCGGTGGAATTTGAACTTTCGAAGGTAAAGACTGATGACATATTGCTAAGGATTTTGTTCGACGTGTTAAAGACATTTCTAATTAACGTTCTTTTCGCATAAATGTTTCTGCTTACCAACCACATGGTTGCAGGTTCAGTCTCACTGTGTGGCACCTTGGGCAAATGTCTTCTACTATAGCCTCGGGCCGACCAAAGACTTGTGAGTGGATTTGGTAGACGGAAACTGAAAGAAGCCCGTCGTATATATGTGTAAGTATATATGTGTGTGTGTTTGTGTGTCTGTCTTTGTCCCACAACATCGCTTGACAACCAATGCTGGTATGTTTACATCCCCGTAACTTACACTCTTTCCACTAACAGAAGACACTTCTTAGGCTACACAAGAAGCTGTACAACGCCTGTCGTTCATCACGTAACGTTGGATGTGGCGTATATAACGCGCAGTTCAAATAGAAGGACGACCTGGATCAGGTTCATTGCTTAACCGTCCAGTAGCTTTGTACTTCTGAATTACATTGGCAACTGTGTTAAGTCTAATATGTAATAGTTTGATGATTAACTTGTACCCTAAACCATTCTTAGTTTTCTTCAAATCTTCAGACAATTCTTTTCATTTTAGTACCATTTTAATCACAATGAAAATTTTCATCAGGGTACAAAATCAGAATTCCTGCAGATACAATAACAATGACCGGTGCAAAAATGCCAGAAGAAATAATTTCTTAGAACTGAAATTATCAGCAATATCTGAGATTGATAAAAAATATAAATGTATAAAATATTGAATATAGCAAATTTCCTTTAGGGCGTACATATTTTTGTAACGTTTGAATATTAATATTTTGTTTATATCTTTGAAAATGTTAATTGTTTTGTGTTCCAAATGTGTATACTGTTATACTGTTTGCATTATTTATTCATTATAAATTTCGTTTGATTTTCTTCGATACTCTCAGAGTAATAAGAATTTTACTGAAATATTCCTGACACACTGTATTCATATATATATATATATATATATATATATATATATATCTATATATATATATGTGTGTGTGTGTGTGTGTGTGTGTGTGTGTGTGTGTTCTGTATTGTTTTATTCTTTTACTTGTTTCACTCATTTTACTTAGGCTATGCTGGAGCGCAGCCTCGAAGGGTCTTATTCGAAAGAATCGACCCCGTAACTTTTCTTTTAGCAGCCTAGGACCCCTAAGCACTTTTTTTTTGCCGATCCGGTAAGTTACAGGGACGTAAACACAACAGCGGTGATGGCGTGACAAACACAGACACAAATACGCATATATATATATATATATATATATATATATATATATATATTCTCTCCTTTTTCTCTCTCCTTATTTCTCTCCTTATTTTTTTCTGTGTCTCTTTCTGTAGAAGAGCGTAGGCTCGAAACGTAAAAGACTTTTGCTATTCCTCAGCGTTATACTAATACACCTGTTTGTTTTGTACAGCACCTGTCTTCGTCTTTTGTTGTTGTTTTTTTCGTAAACTTTACCTATATATATATATATATATATATATATATATATACTGCAATGTCGAACGTTGAAAATTAGTGCTCAACACCGAATTGGTGTATATAATTTCTTTATTTGCGAATTAAATTTACCATTAGCTTTGTGTTAAAAAAAGTAGGAAAATATCTTAGTGACATAAGCATTTATAAAGCCGATCATATGGAGAAAGGTGTTCGCCTCTATTTTGGAAAACAGCCTCATTTAGTTCACGGGGATATTCCGTAAATTCACGTAAATAAAAAATGAATCAATGAATCAAGCTACATTACTATTGGGTGGCCTTATAATATACTCTTTTTTTACTTGTTTCAGTCATTTGACTGCGGCCATGCTGGAGCACCGCCTTCAATCGAGCAACTCGACCCCGGGACTTATTCTTTTGTAAGCCCGGTACTATTCTATCGGTCTCTTTTGCCGAACCGCTAAGTAACGGGGACATAAACACACCAGCATCGGTTGTCAAGCAAGCTAGGAGGACAAACACAGACACACAAACACCCACCACACACACACACACACACACATAATATATATATATATAATATTAATATACATATATACGACGGGCTTCTTTCAGTTTCCGTCTACCAAAGCCACTCACAAGGCATTGGTCGGCCCGAGGCTATAGTAGAAGACACTTGCCCAACATGCCACGCAGTGGGACTGAACAAGGAACCATGTGGTTGGTAAACAAGCTACTTACCACACAGCCACTCCTGCACCCATGGGGCAGTTTTTTTCTAAAGTGTCTTTGCCAGTGGATAAATTGGAGACGCACCTGCTAATGATGTTACTCATTTGTTTAATTGATGCAGGTGGGTGGTTGGGACTTATGTCTATGTACGAGACTTCCTGTTTTATCTCGCATAGGGTTTAAATTTTCCTGTTAAGATTCATAGTAATGTCTAGGAAGTTGACTTCTTTAAGGTTTGTATTAATTGTGATTGGCTAAATATTTTGCACAATTTTTTCTTTATTCTATCCATATCATGTCTGTTTTCATTATATACTACTCCTAGATTATCATCCATATATAAACCTATGTTAAATTCTTTAATTTCTTTTTTTAAGAGTATCTAGGATATAAAGGTCTACATGGTCACATATTTGGACCGTCATAATTAATTGCGTTTGGCTAAATATTTTGCACAATTTTTTCTTTATTCTATCCATATCATGTCCGTTTTCATTATATACTACTCCTAGATTATCATCCATATATAAACCTATGTTAAATTCTGTAATTTCTTTATTTACGGGTATCTAAGATATAAAGGTCTACATGGTCAGCTATACTTGGACCGTCATAGCTCCCCATTGCCACATCAAATATCTCGTCAGTATTCGTTATTTTTACCCAATAGGAATTATCGTAAAAAAAGTGATGACTTCCTTGCATTATAGTGACATATATTTTACTAAATTCAAGTGCCCCCTGAAGTAAGCTTTTGGAGATCGAGGGGTAGAAATCTACGATATTGAATTCTATAAACTTGCATTTGGGTCTATCATCTATTTTCTGAAACGTTTCAATAATTGCATTACTGATTATCCATTGAGTAAGATTTTAGTATGCTCTGATATGACGTATAATATTATCTAATTAGGATTTATTAATAATCCTTATTTCGCATATGGTGAGATTTAAGCCAGGATTTTACGTCAAGCTATTTTATGGTCTTTCGGAATTAAAGAAGGATTTTCTTGGATAAGCTTTTCTATATTGTCTTCTATTTTTGTGGATATTTCTTTTTTTTTCATGTGTGTTTTAGTCACGTTATCGGTTAGTAATTTGTTGTTGTTTGGTTGTTTTCTACATAAGTATTTTTTCTTGTTTTTTTTTCTGCTTTAATAAACATGTTCGTTGATGTTTTGAAAGGTTCAGTATGTGTAATGTGTGTTAGAAATTGCTGGATTTTTGGTTGAATTTTACATTTCTAACTGATCGTGATTTTATTTCCCAAAATCAAATTTTGAAAATTTCCTGTGAAGTAAAAGTTATTTCTTCAAAATGTAATCGAATTATTCATCAATGATAAACGGCTCTGAAACAGCTGTAGTGCAACTTTAATACATTTGCGTTTCGTATTTTTGTAAACACCATATTGGGAACGTTATCTATGTTGGATTGAGAATCTGTATGTCCGAGGGGGGGAGGCAAGTGTATATGTTTTCATATACATTTATTTTAAAGTATATGTGTATATTTGTGTGTACATGTTCATGCATATATAAGTGTAAATATATGTCCGGATATGCATGGGTATATACGAATCCATTCACATAGTGTATATATACACCGATGTGCAGATGTTTTCCCTCGCTTGATATCCTGAATATTAAAATACTTTGATTCAAACGAATCCTACAAGTAATTAATTATATACACATGCATCTATATATTAGTTGTGGTGTGTGTGTGTAAACATGCTATGATAATATATATATATATATATAATATATATATATATATAACATATATTTTATCATAGATGTGTGCGTGTAAGTGTGCATATAGTATAAGTATGTAAACTGAACAAACGGATGTAATGGAAGCCTATTATATCTTATATCTTAGCAATTTTGTGAGATGCATGGAATTCATTGTTGTCTGTTATGATAAAGTGATCACTGCATAATTACCTGTCATTTCCATTCTCTACCTCGACTTCTATCTTCTTTCTTCTCAACTATTTCTCATAAAGCTCCTTCTCCCCCCCCTCCTCCATCTCTGTCTCTATATATTTCTACCTTCTCTCTCTCTCTTTATATCTCTCTTTCTCTCGCAGAACAGTATAAAATTCTTTCTCGCAGATCATTCCACGGACTCCAGTATCTACCTCTCCTGTTTATTCTGCGTAATTTTTCTTTTCAATCAGCCTATCGATATTTCCACATTTCTCAAAGAAGATATATATTATTTTACATGCACGTATGCTTACACACACAAACACACACACATACATATATATATATACGCGTGTGTTACTATTACCGCGTATGCGTAAAGTGTGTGTGTGCTTGCGTGCCTGTGAGTATGTATGTTGTATGTATATATATATATATATATATATATATATATATATATGTATATTACATATAAATATATATATACATATATTTATAGATAGATATATCTAGACATATATTTACATATTCAATATATAGTATACTACATATAATATGTAGATAGATGTGTAATATATATACATTACATATATAAATATATATATATATATATATAATATATATATATTATATATATATAAATATATATATACATATATTTATATATAAATATATTATATATACATATATTTACATATAAATATATTATATATACATATAGATATGTATAAAGATGTGTACATCTATATACATTACATATATATATATATATATTAGTATATATATATATATATATACATATTACATGTATATACATATATCTATACAATAGCTTTATATACATATATACATATATATATATATATGAATGTGTGTATGTACAAAATGTATATTTGTACACACTAACATATGACACACACAGATACAAACGCATACACATATATATACATATAGAAAGAAATATCGCAAGCATGTCTGCAAACCTGTTCCAAACGTCTTAGAACAAGGAAATCGTAAGAAGCTTGACAACATGAATAAGAATGCCGGTCAGCATTAGAGAAATACCCTTCTGGCAATTTACCATTCCGATCGCGTAGAGTTACCAACAAATCAAACGCCAAACCTCCCACCATCCACCATCATTTCTTTGGTTATGAATGCATATGTCTGGCACCCAAGTTTTCTTATCTTTTAGATTCATTCTTGCCAGATTGTTTTTACTTTCTATTATTCCATTCTTTTCATTGTTCTGTCGTTCGCGTGGTGTCTGCTTTTTCTCTCTTTCCTTGTCTTGTATTTCATTCTTTCAAATAGCTTATCACGGTTTATCGTTGATATGTAGATCTGTGTGTGTAAATATTTTGTGTTTGGTAGACATTTTCTATCCCTACTTATATCTCTCTCTCCCAGTGCCGAATCACACCAAGGACAAAAATTTGCCCCCACATCACCACATATCATTAACTTCCTTATTCTTCGACTCCGGACAATTGTCTAGTTATCAATTTAATTCATCTTTCCACTTTTAGTTGTGGCCGACTAATGTCGGTGTGTGGTTAAATACATCGTCTTTCATGAGACGAATTTTCGTAACAATGTCTCTCTCTACTCGCTGACAAAAAGCCAGTATACGACTAGGTTAAGTGTTTTACTGTATGCACCACTGCCCCCTGTATTTATTTCTCCCTCTTCCCTTTACTTTCTTCCTCTTCTACTACTTTTCCTTCTCAGTTGTTCTCTTTCGCTTTCTTATATTCGTTTTCCTCCTTTTTCTTCCCTATCTCCATCCTATCATTATACGTATCTACCCCCTTGATCATCCACCATATGTTTTCCCTGCAGACAAATCCCGCATACATACTTTAAAATTTTTCCTTTTTATTTCCTCCGTTACTTTCCTAACAATAAGGTCTCATAGATGCACAGTGAGATAGCACGAATTTGATATAAGTCTGAGCAAGTGCCTCTCCAACACGGGTAAATTGTGTTACCAATTGAGCTGGTACGCAAACATTTGTAACTTATAATTAAAAATGTGTAACAGAAATTTCTTATTTTCTTAATCTTTTTTTCATTAAATTATATATATGTTGTACACACGCACAGAAACCTATAGAATATTTGCAGACCAGTGATAGCTTTTAAGAGGTGCCCCGGGAGGCAACATTTGAAGAGAAAATATGCCACATTCTCTCAGAATTTTCAAAATGCGTTGAACGTCAAGCCCACTTACGTGTTTGCGCATTCGCGCGTGTATAGGTGTGCGTGTGTTTCTGAAATTACATCTAAGTTGGTGTGTACAATTGTATTTCAAATTGCTGGAACAATTTCCTAAATGTAAATGGATATTAGTCTGTTGTAATTTGCAAATCTGAATTAAGTTTGATTAAAAAAAGCTAATTTTTTTTCGTGATTCTGTGAACACTTTACCCTAATGGCTATATGTATATATAATATGTCATTATCTACAATCTTCACGAAATAATAATTTCAGTTTTTTTGTTTTGCTTTACAGACAACAATTTTTACAGTAATTATCAAAATGAAGTAAAAATAACGACACAACCAAAAAAGAAAACACAGAACTCTCAGAATGAATAAACCAGCAGCATTTTTAAAATAAATACACTGAGATTTTTCTTTCTTCTTTTTTCTTTTTTCTATATTTATAATAATTATATAGCTTTGTTTGTTTGATAAAATTTGTCTGCTAATTAAAATCAATGTTTAAACCAATAATTTTGTGAGTTTAGGTCTGAGAATACGTATCTATTTTTAAACGGAGGTTTTAAGTGTTGGTTATCGTGTTTTGTTTCCTTTTATTTAATTTTCATTTATTTTATTTGAGCTTACATAAACATTCATCAAGCAATGTTTTTTTTCTGTGCAATTTAAGAAGTCTCTAATTTAACACTTAATATTTCTGATTTAAAAACAAGCTGTATCAATTTAATTCATCGGGTTAATTTAAGGTGGAAATTGAGAGTTATTTTCGAAATCACAGAATTGAATATGAATGTCTTTCTTAGATTCAAATAAAAATTTCCAGACTAGAAACCATATCTTCTTCAGATTATATATATATATATATCTTTTCTTACCTTCTATTTCATTTCTTTTCTTAAACTCTATCTCTCTTTTCTTCTACATCACCCTTTCAAACAGAACCTCACCTTATTCCCTATCGCTGCCTCTAACCTTCCTTGAAGCTTTCGCTACTCATTTTAAAATGTGACCGTTTCTCTAACTATAATTTCTACCTCAGTTGCTGCCTTCTCGTCAAACTCATCATCAAAGTTTACTGCCTCCGTTTATAACCCATATTCTATTCTCCTTCCCACGAACTTTCCCATCCTTGAAGCTACCTCCTTCCGCCTCATGCATGCCATTATCCGACCCACCAGATGTCACCACAAAACCCATGCCTACACTCCCTCCGCAACCTTCTGCATACTTCTCTCCTCCTCACTTGCCACCTCATCCACCACACCATCCCTACACGATTCACATTCCTCTACCCACTCTCTCCATTTCACTGTTGCTACAATTCATCGCCTACAATTATTATAGTTCAGTATTGGTAGTAGAACTTTCGGGTATCTTAAACATACGAGATTAATTCCGTATTCTTGTTTCTATAAGCAGAGGTTGAATAATTATTTTCTGTACGCTGTTTCTAGCATTTCACAAGCTTGCTTATTCCATCGAAGATTTTCGAGTAGTCGTGCAGTCATTTATGCACGGCCTCCTTCACTTCGTCCGTAGATAATTGTCGACCTCGTAAAGGATCCCTAAGTGGTTCAAAGAGGTAATAGTCGAACAGTAGGCAATAGGCACGATATGCAAGCTGTCCCAGTCACTCGAAACCCATTTTTCTAAAGGTTCCAATGGTGTAGCCTGCTGTATGTGGGCGCGCATTGTCGTGCAAAGCTAAGGCTTTCTTTTCCAATAAACATCAGTGTTTGAAGCAGATTGCTGGTTTCCGTTTGTTGATCACCATTTCTATGTAGATTACACTGGTGACTGCAGATCCATAGGTGCTTTAGTGCCCCCCCCCCCAAAAAAAAAACCGTTAAGCATTACTTTTTCTGTGGAAGGTTGTCTTATTTCTTGGATCTTTTCGGTTTGAACGGCAGTTTTTTTTAAATAATTTCCACGTAACTGAACACTTTCAAACTTCGTATACTGGTAGAATGTGTTTATAAAACATCTTTTTCTCTTTGATTTATTGAGAAAATTCTATAGTTTGTAAGATATTTGTTGTTTTTTTTCTTCAATTTCTGCAATTTCAACCGATCAAATACGTCTATTGAGGTAAAACACATTCTGTGCTGTATGAATATGTCCCTCGTTTAAGAAACAGATTGGGTTTATTTACATTTGTAAAGAAAAAATGATACCCTTTCCCCACCCCTAACATTAACCCTAACTAACCCTAACCCTAAAATAGTTTGAATAGATCGATTCAAGGGTCATAATTATGGGTAACAATTTCATATGACACCGCTAGAAAAAACTGCCGTTCAAACCGAAAAGATACCATTTCTTTCTTGCTAGCAAATCTGCCCTACTGTGATGAGCCCATCTCTCATCTCTTAGGACCATTCTCTCCTAAATACAGTCGCCTCCATTGTTGTTGCAGCTGATTAAGCGTAGACACAATCTGGAATTGTTATGAATTGTCGCTAGTTTTATACATCATATGTGGAGGCGCAATGGCCCAGTGGTTAGGGCAGCGGACTCCCGGTCGTAGGATCGCGGTTTCGATTCCCAGACCGGGCGTTGTGAGTGTTTATTGAGCGAAAACACCTAAAGCTCCACGGGGCTCCGGCAGGGGATGGTGGTGATCCCTGCTGTACTCTTTCACCACAACTTTCTCTCACTCTTACTTCCTGTTTCTGTTGTACCTGTATTTCAAAGGGCTGGCCTTGTCACTCTCTGTGTCACGCTGGATATCCCCGAGAACTACGTTAAGGGTACACGTGTCTGTGGAGTGCTCAGCCACTTACACGTTAATTTCACGAGCAGGCTGTTCCGTTGATTCGGATCAACCGGAACCCTCGTCGTCGTAACCGACAGAGTGCTTCCAAATATATCATATATTGGATTATAATGGTTTAGGTTATTTGATTTGATAAAAGTTAGATTTAGATAAAAAATTTGCGTTATTAATTTATGAAATCTCGAAACTATTTATGAAACCTGGAAACTAATTTACCTGTATACATACCCATCGCTTACACACGCATAGAAATGCATAATCAGTATGTATGCATATAATAGCTAGCCCTTATGTATATATATATGTGGATGTGTACGTGTGCGTGCATATGTATGCATGTATGCGTACATTTGTTGCTAAACAACCCTAAACACAGTGGATAAGCAACTAAAATATCAGATTGAAAACGGCTTTTAAGCGAGAAACTAATAAAAAGTTAACTTTTGTATACAACCGTTTGTAAACACCAAATAATTTATAAAAACCTAATTATTAAAGTGGGGAAATTATCAAACGAGCCATTTCTATTCATCTTTTTTTTTTCACAATTATACGATATTGTAAGAAGCACTTTCTATTTCTTCACACACACACACACACACACACACACATATATATATATATATATATATATGCATAGATATATTTGAAGCGATTTCTATTGAGAAATCGGAGACACAAATTAAGCTTACATACATGATTAAGAAAATGAGTGAAGGTACTGCTTTTTATCAGCGAGGGTCTACTTAAACTAATTTTTGACTGATTCCAATGATAATACAAATAGTAAAAGGGGAAGAAACAAAATAGAGCAAGATAATTATGAAACTCTTTTCTATGCAGCGTCTATGTCTGATTACCGTCGATTTATATAACCAAGCTTTTAAACATGTACTGTTAAATTTCAAAGAAAAGAACGGAAGTATTACATATACCAGCGGCTGCATATATTTGACATACACGCAGTTGTTAAGGAGTTAGTTAAAGCAAACAAGCACGTCGATAATTTTTGCAAATGTACCAAAACTCGCTGGCAGCGTACATATGCGCAAACAAACACGCATACATAGGTCTGAAGAGGCTCTTTTAATTTCCGTCTACCAAATCCACTAGGAAAGTGTTGGTTGACTCCATGTTCTAGCAAAAGATACTTGCCCAAGGTTCCATGCACTTCGATTGAACCTGGAACCATGTCTTTGAGAAGCAAGCTTCTTACCACACTACCTGGCTTGTGTAAACCGATCGAAAACATCTGATTGCTTATACACGCCAAGAAAAACACAAAACCATTAATATTTTGTGATAAGTAGATAGAATAAATATTGAATTAATACTAAATGCAGTTGGATAAGAGTGAAGCAGTTATACAATGATAGTCATTTTCGTTCAAGATGTACTATAAATGTACTGCAATATTTCATTTTTAATGTAAAAACAGGTGTGGAATGCGAGAAAGTGAGTCGTACAATGTCTACTGAGAAAAATGTAGCCAAACTAGATAACATAGTTATTTATGTATCTTCTTCCACAATGCTATATTCCAAATAATAATGAATACTGCTTATGACGCTACTCTCTCACTTTCGTTCGTTCTGTCTGTCTGTGTACCCCCCTCTCTCTCTCTCTCTCTCTCTCTCTCTCTCTCTCTCTCTCTCTCTCTCTCTCTCTCTCTCTCTCTTTCTGCCTAAACAAAAAGCATGATAGAAAGGTAAACCAAAATGTGAAGACAAAAGGAATCAGTAGTATATACGAGAATGTAGAAAAACTCTCGTTGATAATCTCTGACAGATCTTTCTTTAATTTTCTTTTCTATGTAGCTGCTATTTTACTTTAAACAAGCATTTAGAAAATATATTATTTCTTGCATGCATGCCGTCTTTCTACTTTGGTAATATTAAAATCATTCCACTTGAGAAAATGGTGCAATTTAAATTCTTATCCCTGGTACCTTGTTTATACACAGCCGTAAAAGGAAAGTAGGAAAAAATAACCTTCAATGTTATTTTTATTTATTTTCAAGTATATACAATACAACGTGCTGCTTATAAACAGAGACAATATAACACATTCTGTTGTGCGATTTTAGCAAAAACATACTTTTGACCCCATTGTTATCAGTACATAGCATGTTTAAATTACGTTTCTATGTCTCAGAATATAGAAAAACAGCATCTCTAGCTTGAGAAGATTGTTACATTCTATAGGGAGTAGACCAATTATTGTTCCTTTGAAAGATATATATATAGAAAAAAGGTTTTGTCATTGATATTTTGGAGCAAAACCAACGGCTCAGCAGAATTACTTGACCGTCCATTTCGGTCAACAACATATGTATGATTACATATGTGGGTGTGCCCGTGTGTGAGTATTATGTGTAAATATTGAGAATATATATTCATGTACGTGTGTGTGTATATATATATATATATATATATATATATAATTGATATAGGATAAACATTTTTTCGGGAAAAGATTTTTATCAATGGCCTGCATATCAAAAAATGCCTTTAAAGGTAAAATTTATATATAATTTACAAGATAAGGGCAGACGAAAAATTCTAATGGCAGATACGCCGAAACATCTATCTGGCATTAGAATTTTTCTTCTGCCCTTATCTTGTAAATTATATATATATTATATATATATATATAATATATATATATATATATATAATATAAGGATGTGTGTGTGTTTGTGTAGCTGTGGAGTGTGTTTGTGTAGCTGTGGAGATATGGGTATGTAGATATAAACATGTGTGTAGAGATTTTATTTTAGCATTTACCATTACTTGTTTCAGTCTCAGACCGTTGAAGGTTTTTGGATCAAACGAAACTATTCCAGTGCTGTATATATGTCCGGTACATTATCGTTCTCGTTTGCCGCATCGGTAATTTACGGGAAGTGAAACGGTTGTCACCCAGTGATGAAGACGTAGACACAAAAATGAACAGGCACGCTACCATCACGCATATATATGTGTGTGTGTATTATATATATATATATATATTCAAATATTGGCCTGCTCGCTTAGCCAGCGGGGTGACGTCATTCGAAGGCTAAAACAATGCGAACGCATTCTGACCAGCGATGTGCAACAACATCTGATGGTCTGGTCGGTCACGTGATCACGTGATATTCAAATATATATATATATTCAAAATGTGACTGCGTGTGTACCGTTGGAGATTTATTTTTTCTCCGTCTTTCCTTCTGTGGATCTTTCCTTTTCCTGTGTTTCTGACGAAGAGCTCTGCTCGAAACGTTAAACACTCCTTCTTCTCCCTTCCTTCCTGAGCGTCATGTTTGGATTTACTATATATATATATATATATATATATATATATATATATATATATATATATATATATATATATATATAGGTAAAAAATTAATGAGTGCTTGCGTACATAAATATTTTCAGGATTAAATGAGACAACAAACGGAAAATATGACACAATTGTGTTGTATATATTAATACACACACACACACACACACACACACACACACACACATATATATATATATACGCCTGGCTGCTTTTCCTTCTACAAAACGAGTAGTGACATTGCGGAACGTTATTCTAACGAGTTGTATATATTTATCACCCGACGAGATACATCTACACCGCTGGACGCTCCTGAACCAGTTGTTCTACACATGAGGGATCGATGCTAGATGTGTCGAAGCAATTATCGTGATTAGTAATAAACTCTCGTATATTCCAGCTTCCGTCTTGCATTTGTCATATATATGTGGATGGAAGCACTCCGTCGGTTACGACGACGAGGGTTCCGGTTGATCCGAATCAACGGAACAGCCTGCTCGTGAAATTAATGTGTAAGTGGCTGAGCACTCCACAGACACGTGTACCCTTAACGTAGTTCTCGGGGATATTCAGCGTGACACAGAGAGTGACAAGGCCGGCCCTTTGAAATACAGGTACAACAGAAACAGGAAGTAAGAGTGAGAGAAAGTTGTGGTGAAAGAGTACAGCAGGGATCACCACCATCCCCTGCCGGAGCCTCATGGAGCTTTAGGTGTTTTCGCTCAATAAACACTCACAACGCCCGGTCTGGGAATCGAAACCGCGATCCTACGACCGCGAGTCCGCTGCCCTAACCACTGGGCCATTGCGCCTCCACTCATATATATGTACGTATAATCTAAAAAGAAAGAATGTAGTAAATCAACACACGAATATATACTGAATATACAGACAAACAGAAAACACAGGTCACCAAATCCACTTCAGTTTATCGGTCTGAGGATCAAAGCGCAATTACGGCCATTATCGTTAATATTACTTCCACTCTGGGGGCGCGGGCACGTGTCTTGCCCGCGCCCCAGTAATGGGACCAAAACATAAGACGAGGCTGGCTCAGAAAATCGAGGAACTCAGAAAATCCAAACCGGACAGGTCACAATTTTCTGAATTCCTCACTCTAGTCCTCCCATGTTTATAGTCCTTTATAGTCGCGTTACTTATTTTTGTCTTGTCTTGCAGCCCTAAGACGTTTTTGGGCCGTATCATTGTTGTTTTCGCGTGGCCCAAATCTTATTCTGTTTGATTAGTCCTTCGTCCGTTTACTGACGGTCTTGTCGCGAGCCCGTTGCGTCTCGTTATATTTTGGCCCCATTCCCAGCAAATTTCTTGCCGGCATCTCCAGAGTGGAACCGATATTATCAATAATGGCCGAAATTGCGCTTTGACCCTCTGGGCGATAACTAAAGAGGTGTTGGTAACATTCTGAATTTTTTGTTCGTCTGTGTATTTAGTATCTATTCATATGACTATTTACTACACTTTTTTAATGATATATACACACACACACACACACACATATATATATATATACATATATATATATATATATATACACGCACAGGTATGTCATTTCCTGTTTGTTATCTTTACACACACAAACACACATGTATGTATATATACACAAATATTTACGTATATATGTATAGGTACATATATACCTATATATATATATATATACATATATACATATAAATATATACATATACACACACACACACATATATATATATACCTATATATATACATATATATATATATAGGTGTATATATATATATATATATATATATATATATATATATACATATATACCGGCGCACACACTCATTTACATACGATCACAAATCTGTTATTAACTATTTAGTATTCACTTTGCTTCCCAGGTTTGCTTGTCTTAAAGTGTAGAACCACAAGATTTCTGTCTCTACCAATTGTAATCAACTAAACTAGTATAAAATATAAAACAAGCAAAAAATATTGAAGTCAGCCCCTCTGTAAAAATGAAGAAAAATAAAAATTATTATCCTTCACGAAAAATGTCGACAAAAAAAAAATCACGTTTTTCTGTACAAGAAAAAAAAAAGTTTCTACAAGGCAAAACAGTCGAAATGATGCGGTGGATTACATCTTGTATATAAACGTCTGTCGAATCTGACATTATTGCTAAATATCCAGAGAAAATACCTGTTCTAGCCTAAAACTTTAATAATATGTTTGGTTATACAGGAATATCGTTACTGAGTTTTTTTTCTTCTTGTTACGATTGGTGTATTTGTTAACTGTTGTTAATGCTGTTGTTGTTACTGTTGTTGTCGTTGATTTTATGTTTTCGTTGTTTCTACTGTCGTGGGTGTTGGTATTAGATCTTGTTTAACTCTTAATGTTTATCCTGTTATTCTGTGGCTTTCCTAATTATATTTGCTGCTGCTGCTTTTATTGTTGTTGTTGATGTTATCCTGTTTGCATTCATGTGGTATTCGGTATTGTCTCTACATTTTTGAAGGTGATTCTTTGCTTTTGTTTTTGCAAGCACCAATTCATTACTGCTGTTGATGTATCGTATTGGTTATTATCCCAAGGTCTTGGTAGTGATGTTGTGGCCGTCATGCCATATGTTTTGCGGCGGTTCTTGGAGTTTATTCTTAAATGCGTGGTGTATCAGTAGCGCCTTGCTAAATTGGCTTTATACTTCTTATTTCTTAAAGAGTATCCAAAAACCTGTTTCTGTGGCATTCCTTCCGACTGGGGGCGAAGGCGGCAGAGATCGACATTACTGCCTTGGATTTTGTGATTTAATACGAATGCAACTCTAATCTTACAGACGTATAACAAAAAACGGTATTGCGCAGTTGACCATCCTAGCTTTCCAAGATGATACAAGATTTCCTGCTCGCAAATTCCCTAGCACATCCGAAAAAATCCTTAATGGCATATCTCCCGACACGTCACGTTTCGAATAAACGGTGACCTCATCAATACAATCCACTCGTTACCTTCCTTCAAGACGCCTGGCCTTGAACCCTGCGATTTAGGTAACGTCCAGTTCAGATGAAAGGGTGTAATCACAGTCAACTGGATGGAAGCACTCCATCGGTTACGACGACGAGGGTTCCGGTTGATCCGATCAACGGAACAGCCTGCTCGTGAAATTTTACCTGTAAGTGGCTGAGCACTCCACAGACAGGTGTACCCTTAACATAATTCTCGGGGATATTCAGCGTGACACAGAGAGTGACAAGGCCGGCCCTTTGAAATACAGGTACAACAGAAACAGGAAGTAAGAGTGAGACAGTTGTGGTGAAAGAGTACAGCAGGGATCACCAACATCCTTGCCGGAGCCTCGTGGAGCTTTAGGTGTTTTCGCTCAATAAACACTCACAACGCCCGGTCTGGGAATCGAAACCGCGATCCTACGATCGCGAGTCCGCTGCCCTAACCACTGGACCATTGTGCCTCCACCACAGTCAACTACATGTCATGCAAACCGAATAAAAGGTCCGAGGAAAAACGAAACAAGATTACAGCATTAAATGTCTTTATATAATACTTTAGTTTTATCCAGCGCAGCTCTGCGATAGAACCCGATGGCTGGACAAGACTGGACAAGGCCCCCAGAGGCTCGACGTCAATTTCGAGGATGGAGGATTACTGGCACGTGGCTAGCAGTGATGGAGAGCACTGGAATACCATGTCGGCTCTACACAAGAATGTTGTTTCTGGGATCACTAAATCGGGACGACCCCAGGACCATGAAACAAGAACATGAAGTAAGTCGAAGCAAGCAAGAGTATGTATTGCTGCCAATATTTCAAGACATTACGTAGACAATGCTTTGGTGGTCCATTGATGCTGAAGCTGGTATTGGCTGTTTAGATATTGTCACCATTTGCGGGGGTGTAATCCGGTGTTAACCTCGTTACGATTCTCGAGCAATGTCTCGACTTCTCTGAAATTATATTCTAGTTGAATATTTATAGAAGTGGTTGCGTGGTAACTAGCTTGCTTACGAACCATATGGTTCTGGGTTCAGTCCCACTGCGTGGCACCTTCGACAAGCGTCTTCTACTATAGCCTCGGGCCGACCAAAGCCTTGTGAGAGGATTTGGTAGACGGAAACTCAAGGAAACATCTCTCGTATATATATGTGTATATACATATATATATATATATATATATATATTATATATATATATATATAATATATATATATATATATGTGTGTGTGTGTGTGTGTGTGTGTGTGTGGTGTGTGTGTGTGTGTATGTGTGTGTGTGTTTGTGCCCCAACATCGTTTGACAAACGATGCTGGTGTGTTTACGTCACTGTAATCTAGCAGTTCGACAAAACAGACCGATAGAATAAGTACTAGGCTTACAAAGACGAAGTCCTTCGGTCGATTATTTTTACTACAGGCGTCGCTCCAGCATGGCCACAGTCACATAACTGAAACAAGTAGAAGAGTAATCAAATAAGTTGAAAATATTTTATTGTTTGCGTGTAATTGTGCAAATTTTATATCGTTTTAATGAAAGGCGTAGTGTATCAGTAGCGCCTTGCTAAATTGGTTTTATATTTCTTATTTCTTAGAGAGTATCCAAAAACTTGTTTCTGTGGCATTCCTTCCGACTGGGAGCGAAAGCGGCAGAGATCGATTTTTCCTTCCATCCCATTAGGGTCGAAAATCTAATGTACTTCTTTACTGCCCACAAGGGGCTAAACACAGAGTGGACAAACAAGGACAGACAGACGGATTAAGTCGATTACATCGACCCCAGTGCCTAACTGGTACTTAATTTATCGACCCCGAAAGGATGAAAGGCAAAGTCGAACTCGGCGGATTTTGTGAACACTAGGCGATGTAATCGATTGCCCCTCCAGCACAATTTCAGGCTTTGTTCCTATAATACAAAGGAATATTTTTGCTGTTATTATTAGAATAAAGGCGGCGAGCTGGCAGAAACGTTAGCATGCCGGGCGAAATGCTCACCGGTATTTCGTCTGCCGCTACGTTCTGAGTTCAAATTCCCCCGAGGTCGACTTTGCCTTTCATCCTTTCGAGGTCGATAAATTAAGTACCAGTTACGCACTGGGGTCGATATAATAGACTTAATCCGTTTGTCTGTCCTTGTTTTTTCCTCTCTGTGTTTAACCTCTTGTGGGTAGTAAATAAATAGGTATTTACGACCGACCGTTCAGGTTAACTTCGTCATTTATCATTTCACTATTGATAAAGTAAGTGTAAGTCAATTACTAAGGTCGGTGCTTTGGAGAGCACCATACATTAAAGCTTGCTGGAAATCTGCCTCAATAATAGACAATTACTACTATCAACATTATCACAATTACTATGACGTCACTATTACAACCCAAGACACTTCCTAATATAGCGAGAATGACTTGCGTCTTCATTATACAGGCGTATATATGTGTATGTGTGCCTGGGTCTGTGAGTGTATACATGTATGTATATATATATAATATATATATATATATTTGTGTGTGATTGTGTGAATGTGTTTATTTGAGCATACGCATGTATATAAATTTAATTCTACAATTGAATATTTTGTCTTGTTGTATGCATGTTATTGCTACCTATTCCTGCGAAACATTATGAATATTCTAATACGTTTAACAGGAATAATATTAAATTACGTTAAAGTTGTACATATAATTTTTATACTGAATTAGCTAATATTAATAGTAAACACATAATCATTCATTTACATCTATATTTTCTTGTTCATTAAAATGTTTTCAAGTTGTAAATTACCCCTTAATTAGTTATGTCATTCGAAATCGATATAAATTTTTGTGCGATATAATTAGCTGCTAATTAAGTTTCTAAGCGATGAAGCAGTCAGCCCGCGATGACAACATTTAAAATAGGTTATTTTCTGTGCTTCGTTGTCACTTTGTGTTAATACCATCTTGTGCCACAAATACATCACTTATATATTTGTACATATAAATATTTAAAGATAATTCTTAAGTGTGTGTTTGTAAAGTGCATGGCGTGGTTTGGATGTTATGATCGCTAGATTGTGAGTTCAGTTCCTAGCTGTGTTCTTGATCAAAACTATTCATCTCATGTGGCTCTGTCATCACTTCGACGCCTGACTCGTTGTACACTATCACATGTTCAGACAACGTCGATTTGATGGAGAGAGTGAGCTAAGGTGTGGTAAGAACATATGATGGATCTTTTCGGTTTGACCGGCAGTTTTTTAAAATAATTTCCACGTAACTAAACACTTTTAAACTTCGTATACTGGTAGAATGTGTTTATAAAACATCTTTTTCTCTTGGCTTTATTGAGAAAATTCCATAGTTTGTAAGATATTTGTTGTTTTTTCTTCAATTTCTGCAATTTCAACCAATCAGTGACGTCTATTGAGTTAAAAAGCATTATGAATATGTCCCTCCTTTAAGAAACAGATTGGGTTTATTTACATTTGTGAAGAAAAAAAACACCCTTTCCCCACCCCTAACCTTAACCCTAACTAACCCTAACCCTAAAAGAGATTGAATAGATCGATTCAAGGGTCATAATTATGGGTGACAATTTCATATGACACCGCTAGAAAAAACTGCCTTTCAAACCGAAAAGATGCCATTTCTTTCTTGCTAGCGACTCTGCCCTACTGTGAGGAGCCTATCTCACATCTTGGACCATTCTCTTCTAAATACATTTGCCTCCACTGTTGTTTCCCCCACCCCTAACCCTGAAACAGATTGAAATGCAATAGATCGATTCTAGGGTCATAATTATGGGTGACAATTTCATATGACACCGCTAGAAAAAACTGTCGTTCAAACAGAAAAGATCCGAAATGACTTGCCCAAGGTCCGATTCTGGTATGCATTCCGCCTGTTTCGATACAACAATTCGATGCTGTTATTGTAGCTGACGTAGTCGGATTAGCTTTGTTTTTCAATGATTGTTGTTTGTTAGCTTGTAATTTTTTTTTTTTTTTTGCAGATTTCCTCATCCGCCCATTATTTCTATGTTGCCTTCGTTGACTCTGTTGGTGCTGATAAGATAATTCTAGTCTATTTATCATTTTAGTTACATTAATTGATCTAGACATTCAGAAGCAAAACTCCTCTCTGAAACAATGATAGATTCATGAATATGGTGACATTGCATAGCCTGTCTTGTTATAGATTGTGCGGACACTTAGCGTTTTATAGCCTGTCCTTTAGGATTTCATGCACTTTAAGAATATGACGTATATTAGAGTGGCTAAATTTGTGTTAATATATTTAATGTAGATAGCATAAACTTAAATAGAAAGTAATATGCAGTGATAGGGAAAAAATAGCGGAAATAATGTCCTTAGAGTACAGCGTCGAATGATTTACGCTGTTTCGGTTCTCGGATCTTTCCATTCAAACCCGAAAGACGTTATTTCCTTCAATTTTTTTTGGATTGGTCATTTATTAAAGTATCGTTCAAGACCTCAGATCAAAGCATCATCATCATCGTTATCTTCTTATTTTTCTTTTTTCTTTTTTCTTTCTTTCTTCTTTTTCTCCTCTTCTTCTCCTTCTTCTTCAACTTCTTCTTCTTCTTCTTCTTCACTTCTTCTTCTTCTTCTTCTTCTTTTTCTTCTTCTTCTTCTTCTTCTTCTTCTTTCTTCTTCTTCTTCTTCTTCTTCTCCTTCTTCTTCTTCTTCTTCTTCTTCTTCTTCTTCTTCTTCATCTCCTTCTTCTTCCCCGCTTTCTCTCCCTATTTTGCTTCTTGTTCTTGACATTCCTTCTCTTTTTCGTTTGTTTCTTTTCTTGTCTCTTTCTGCCTCTCTCATTCTCTCTCTCTCCCTCTCTCTCTCTCCCCCTCTCTCTCTCTCCCTCTCTCTCTCTTTCTCTTTCGAATTTCTTTCACTTTGCCATTGACAACACCTCTTTCTGTGCGCTATAAGAAGATTCACAGGAACCACACACGGACAGCCTTTCTATTCGTGAGAAGACTTCTATTATTTTTTTTTTCATCGTTCACCCTTTGAAACATTTAATAAGACAAAACTATCCCAGTCCTTTATTTAGTTTTTCCTTGAAGCCTGTTATTTGCAACGTCGTAGTTTTACCTCATCGCTGCAAACCTATTTCAAGTGATATGAGAAAAAACACAGAAGAAACCTCTCTCTCTCTCACACACACACACACACACACACACACTCAACGTTTACATACATACATGCACAAATACGTATCTATGCTTACACGCGTACAATCACATACATACACATATCCACATAAATACACGCACATATATGCGACATGTTTTCCAAATATTTATTTCTTTATTGACCTCAAGGGGCTAAACACAGAGGGGACAAACAAGGACAGAAAAAGGGATTTAGTCGATTACATCGACCCCAGTGCGTGACTGGTACTTAATTTATCGCCCTCGAAAGGATGACTGGCAAAGTCGACCTCGTAGCGGCAGATGAAATACCTATTTCTTTACTACCCACAAGGGGCTAAACACAGAGGGGACAAACAAGGACTGAAAAAGGGATTTAGTCGATTACATCGACCCCAGTGCGTGACTGGTACTTAATTTATCGCCCCCGAAAGGATGAATGGTAAGGTCGACCTCGGCGGAATTTGAACCCAGAACGTAGCGGCAGACGAAATACCGCTAAGCACTTCGCACGGTGTGCTAAAGTTTCTGCCAGCTCGCCGCATGTCTTCCAAATATTTCTTTCAACAAAGTCTACTCACAACCATACAGACGGCCCAGAGCTTTATTTGTAGACATTTTGCTTAAGGCGTAGGGCAACCTTTGAACAACACAGCCATGCCGGCATCTATACTCTTGAGAAATCTGTGTTTGATTAATTATGTCTGTACCTACATATACTGTATGTTCAAAACTTCTCCTTCGAACGAAGTCGGAGATTTCAGGAAGAGGATTTATATTTAAACCGTTAACTGCGTTGATTTAGAAACTGAAAAATTAAAATTTACTCCTAAATGTTGATATGTTTTGGTGGCGTTTCCTATAGTTTCTTTCAGGTTAAGGTCCCAGACCGGGCGTTGTGAGTGTTTATTGAGCGAAAACACCTAAAGCTACACGAGGCTCCAACAGGGGATGGTGGTGATCCCTGCTGTACTCTTTCACCACAACTTTCTCTCACTCTTACTTCCTGTTTCTGTTGTACCTGTATTTCAAGGGGCCGGCCTTGTCACTCTCTGTGTCACGCTGAATATCCCAGAGAACTACGTTAAGTGTAGACGTGTCTGTGGAGTGTTCAGCCACTTACACGTTAATTTCACGAGCAGGCTGTTCCGTTGATTCGGATCAACCGGAAACCTCGTTGGCGTAACCGACGGAGTGCTTCCATTCCATTCAGGTTAAGGGGAAAAAACTAGCTTCTATTTCCGAATATTACGTCAGCCGATAAAGATTAATATCTGCTCCACTTATGTAAATGATGTTGGCGTTGATGTTGCTGTTTATATTGCGGTTTTGCAGTTGCTGTTATTGTTGATTTCTTTAGACTTACTTCAGCTACAATGAAAGAAACCTCTGACTAACCTCTGTTTTGACCTATCATTAGTTCAATTTGATGTTTAAACTCATGAATAGAACATACAAGCAATTGCTCGTTTATACTATTTCCTAGCAGATGACGACCCTAGACAATTCACTTAAATTTTTTCCTAATTGTTCATTTCAAAATTTTCATCATCATCATCATTGTTCGACCGTGGTCGAGACAATGGAATTTACCATGCTACGCCAGACGTCATGGCATTACGGAGGTCCTGTTGCTGGATGCCTGTATCCCTGGAGATTACATCAGGCTAGGAGAGTGTGCGCCCTCTGGTATTGCGAGTAGATGGCTTCCAGAGGAGAAGAGTAGAAATTACTTCTTTTTCAGCTCTACAGTAATGTCCAGCAAACTGGACTCTCCTACCTTTCACAAGAGATGACACAGGTGGTAGTTTCCCATATATTTGCATTTTGGTTGGATGAGATTTTCGTTGGATGGGATTTTGAGCTCTCATACGTTAATAACAAAGACGTAATTGAAAATACGTTTTACCTCCAAAAGGATACTTCATTACTTAAAGGTGAGAAGACAGAATCGTAAGCACGCCGGGCAAAATATTTCGTTCGTCTTCGCGTTCTCAGTTCAAATTCCGCCGAGGTTTTATTTGACTTACCTCCTTTCAGAGACGATGGAAAAGTACCAGTCAGACACTGGGGTCGATATAATCGATTATCACACTCTTTTAAGAATTCAGGTGATTTGCTAATGCTAGGAAGGATCATTTAAAATGGAGAGCGAATGATTTGAGGTAACATTGACGACTATTTCAGGTAAGTCGTAGATGTATTGATATACATATTTCCCTTCATCTTGACGATGGTAAAGATTATAAAGTCGATAATAATGATATCACCGTCGATATTATATGCAATAACTAAAACGATATTTTTCA
>NC_043018.1:1208726-1218726 GCF_006345805.1 Octopus sinensis | reverse complement strand
ATGTAATCGACTTAATACCTATGTCTGTCCTTGCTTGTCCCCTCTGTGTTTAGCCCCTTGTGGGTAATAAAGAAATAGGTATTTCTTTCTCTCGACTTACCACACAGAAGCCTTTTGCTATGCAAAGATTCTTTTCAAATTCTTGCAGTTATTGTTATTCTTTTGCGTTTACACCGTCTCGTAATATTTTATTCTTTGAAAACACAACTATAGAGCAACAGTGGATGGCCATGATGCTGCCATTTTTTTTTAGCCTACCAGAATTAGAGATGCAACTACCGTGTGTCAAGATTTCAGGAAATACAATATCTAAGACAGTCAATCTGTTTCTTAATATGTAATTCTCAAACATGGCAGCGAGCTGGCTGAATCGTTAGCACGCTGGGTAAAATGTTTAGCGGCATTTCTTCCGTCTTTACATTCTGTGTTCAAATTCCGCTGTGATCAAATTTCCTTTGTATAATTTCGGAATCGATGAAGCAAGTACCAGTTGTGTACTAGAGTCGATGTAATAGACTTAACCACTCTCCTGAGATTGGTGGCGATGTGCCAAAATTTGTAATCAAATTGTAAATCACTGATTTCATGAAAACTGGCTGCTATTTCTAGACTGTCACCAGTTCCTATTTTCATGTTTTTTTTTCATTTCATTTCATCTAGTTTCAGCTCACAAGTTGTGGCCATGCTGGGGCACCGCCATTCGGTGTTGCTACATGATTTTACTTCACGAATGCATTTTAGCAATTGACATTTCGTGCATCAGAGAGTTTGATGCAGCTGTCCTCATCTGCACCTCCTGCCGTGAAGTTGGTTCATCTGGGACACCTGACAGGATGAGGTCCAGATTTATTTTAAAGACATCCGCATCCACTCCATGCAGGTCTCTCAGGTCCTTCGGGAGGATATTGAAGAGCTGTGGACCTCTGAAGCCCAGGCTATCACACTATCTTGTCCTACATCTTGCTGGCAAATTTGGAGTCCTTGGCAGTATGCAGTGTCACACAGTTCTAGTATTTGTGTAACTTTCGATGCCAAAGTTTGGGACAAGTCCTTCTAGGATCTTCCAGATGTATATCATGGCATATCTTCCTTGCTTATGTAAATTCCTCCTTCTTTAGTCAACGTTCAATGGATTCGATCAATATAGTAATATAACCGATATGTAATATTTTGGGGACCGTAACGAAAAAGTTGATACCGTTAGCGTTTTTCTCAGTAGCACAGGTGTAAAGGCTCTTATGCATCGAGGAACCGACAGGTACACTATTCTCTGTTGGTGCATTTCTACACGAGGCTATGTTTTCAAGGCAGTTGTCTACAATTGCTAACTGGCTTCCCTTAATAACGCATAATACATTGGTTCAGGTTAGTATGAATTATATCGATATCGTATCATCTCGACCATAAAATCTCATATCCCGTTAAAGCTAGTATGAGTTTGCAGTGGTAACTCCATAATGCATAGAAAAATCTTCAATAACCATGGTCAACTCTGCAGGGCTATGCATTATGGATCAGTACTTATATCTCGTATACTTAATATCCGAGTTTGTGCATATATGTTTTACTATATGTGTAATAAATTTTGTATCACACAAAATTATTCTGCAGGGAATTTGATCGGCTGGTATAAAACTATATATAGAAGCACGTTGCTGGCCGACTAGTACGAACGATATATTCATGTATTCAGACAATCATATAGCTACACATATAAAATACGAAAATACAGAGGCGTGCAGATTTTAATGTTCAGCAGTGTGACAACAGGAAATGAGAAGCGTAGGCGTATATTTTCATTCGCCATTTGCATTCCGGTCGAAATTACGATTATTAGACACTATAAAGTGCATTCATCTGCATGTAGGCCCCACGGAGAGTCATACGGTGAATCTCCAAGGTAATGCGAAAATACAGTGGAGCATGCTGCGGAGTTGACGAGAAAATGGATAGGGTAGATGATGTGAAATAGAACTCATATTCTGCATTATGTGTGTCTGTTTATTTGTGTGTATGCATACACCACGCACACACAACACACACACACACACACACACACACACACACACACACACATATAAATAAATAAATATATATATATATATATATATATATATATATATATATATAATAATAATAATAATGCATTTGTACGAATGTATGTAAATACATATATATGTGTATATATAGTTATGTATATGCATACATATACACACATATGTGTATATGCATACATAGACACATATATATGTGTATATATACTTATATATATGTGCATAGATATATTCATGTGTTGTGTGTGTGAGTGTATGTATGTGTGTGTGTGTGTGTTTATTTGTGCGTGTGTGGTGTGTGTGTGTGTGTGTGTGCGTGTGTGTGTGTGTGAAGACACGTGAATTGATATTTCAATAGATGGAAATATATGGACAAAATACATTTCGACTCAACATTACCTTATGCAATAATGTTAAACAACTTAAAAGTACAATTATATCACGTATCATGTTTGTTTCTATATATAAATGTTAGAATATATAACAAAATAAGTGGGGAGAAATGTATTCAAACATGGATGGGTAGTTAGAACATCACTTCAGAATCATTGACTTTAGGTTCATTCCCAGAATGATACAAGTGCATGTTTGTGTGTGTGTACGTATGCATATAAATGTATTGGCGTATTTTAAAAGACATGTTTACGTATATATATATATATATATATATGTATATATGTATATATATATATATATATATATAATATATATATATATTATATATATTATATATGTATATATGTATATATATATATATATATATATATTATATATATATGTATATATATATATATATATATATATATATATATATACATATATACATATATATATATTTAGCTGTGCGACGTGCTAGTTGGCGAGTCATATCACACACAGTTCTTGTCTCGATTATTTTTGCCCATGTGACGCATATCAGTAACACAAATATTTCGTCGGTGAATGGAGCGGTACAGAGGGTAAATTGTACTGACTGGAAGATATAAGCTAACGGCAACGCAGTATTATGCACTATCAGTATATCGATTTGAGTTATTTTGGAACGCAGTATCGTAGTTAAAGCAGCATAAAAATTGTGCAACATTATCCTTAAGGGCATAAAAAAGTTGTCGACAACCAGCCATATATATATATAATATATATATATATATATATATATATATGTAAACGTTAAAAAAAAACACAAACTGGGACAAGAACGTGAAACATTTAGAAGACGACAAAAGAACACACAGAAGTTCTCAGTCATCAGTCAAGAACCAGATCATCTTCGCAATTTCGGCTGATTAATCTTATATATATATATATATATATATACTTTATAATTAGGGCTCAGCAATGGTTTGCTTCACCACATACCGAAGTTTAGAAATAGCAGTCAAATAATCTTAGCTATTCCTTCTACTTTAAAGGGGGTTCCCAGAAAAACCAAAGCACTTAAAAGTAAACCACGCAGGCAAAAGAGAAAAACGACGAAAATCATTCTATATTAGGTTACCCACGGACGTACGTTTCAGAATTAGATCAGTATAAAGCATAAATAATAAATAATTATACCTTACCCGACCATTTTCGGCTCTTCAGCGTGGGAATTCTCAATTATAAATTATTACATATTAAATTTGAAGGCACTTGAAAATATCTCTTTACCTAACGGTATCAGAGAGATCTTATTCCGTGCTCGTGCCGCCAAATTCAAAAAACGAATGAGAGTAAGTCATCCTCCCTCGCCCACCAGCGTGTTGCCAAGCAAGATGCTACACAGAGAAACTGTATTTTTTTGTTATCTGGGAGAAAAATTCCATTATCAATAATAGCAAAGGGTGAAATGAATTAATTAAGAAGTAATCAGTAATTTTAACAAGTAGAATTGGGCATGAAAAAATCATATCATGGTAAGCTTAAGTAATAACTTATAATTAGGGTCCAATACATATATATATATATATATATATATATATATACTCTTTTACTTGTTTCAGTCATTTGACTGCGGCCATGCTGGAGCACCACCTTTAATCGAGCAAATCGACCCCGGAACTTATTCTTTGTAAGCCCATTACTTATTCTATCGGTCTCTTTTTACCAAACCGCTAAGTGACGGGGACATAAACACACCAGCATCGGTTGTCAAGCGATGGGGGGGGGACAAACAGAGACACACAAACATATGCACACGCATACATATATATATATATATTGCATATATACGATAGGCTTCTTTCAGTTTCTGTCTACCAACTCCACTCACAAGGCATTGGTCGGCCCGAGGCTATAGCAGAAGACACTGGACCAAGATGCCACGCAGTGGGACTGAACCCGGAACCATGTGGTTGGTAAGCAAGCTACTTACCACACAGCCACTCCTGCGCCTATATATATATATATATATATATATATATTATATATATATATATATAGATAGATAGATAGATAGATAGATAGATAGATAGATAGATAGATAGATAGATAGATAGATAGAGAGAGAGAGACAGAGAGAGATAGATGCACACAAAGACATACATTTTCACGCAAATATACATATAAATATTCACGCAGTCATGCCGAAACGCAGTTTTAGACAATCCCGAATGTTTATATAAACCTACAAACTTAAATGTATCACAAACATATATTGGTGGTGACCCCCTTCGGTCAGACACTGACCATGGGTTTGCACCTAGAGAGTTACTCTCTGAGGCACAAGTCTGGGCAAGGTTGTTTTCTTTTATGGAAGACCAGTAGTCGCCCATGCATACCGGCCTCCCCTCTTCACGTCACCGATGTTGTCCAAGGGAAAGGCAAGGGCCGATACAGCTTGGCACCTGTGACGTCGCAACTCATTTCTACAGCTGAGTGAACTGGAGCAACGTGAAATAAAGTGCCTTGCTCAAGAACACAACACGTAGCCCGGTCCGGGATTCGAGCTCACAACCTTACGATCGTAAGCTCGACGCTCTAACCGCTGAGCCACGTGCCTTCATATACACATATATAAATACACAGACGCACACATGCATACACTCACACACATACACACAAACACACAAGCACACACACACACAGATATGTATATACACAGAGTTATTGGGAGTTACTCTTTACTCTTCTACTCTTTTACTTGTTTCAGTCATTTGACTGCGGCCATGCTGGAGCACCGCCTTTAGTCGAGCAGCTCGACCCCGGGACTTATTCTTTTTGTAAGCCCAGTACTTATTCTATCGGTGTCTTTTGCCGAACCGCTAAGTGACGTAAACACACCAGCATCGGTTATAATAGAGACACACAAACACACACATGCATATATATATATACATATATACGACAGGCTTCTTTCAGTTTCCCTCTACCAAATCTACTCACAAGGCATTGGTCGGCCCGGGGCTATAGCAGAAGACACTTGCCCAAGATGCCACGTAGTGGGACTGAACCCGGAACCATGTGGTTGGTTAGCAAGCTACTTACCACACAGCTACTCCTGCGCCTACATTTATTACATGTAGCCAAAATCGAATTATTATACTGTGGTATAACTGTTTGAAACACATTAACCGTTTATATTTCAGGCTATATTCCAAATATTTAAATAGAAATGCCTTTCAGACGTTTCCCGAAAGGAATTTTATATGCTACAAAATTAATTACTCCTTTTCCATTTTATATTTTCTCCTGTTTTTCATGAATAATTTTCTATAATTCTAACGATACATCATAATAAGCTCTCAGCGCTTATTAATTCATCTTTCGGGGATAGTTATAGAGCGAAAGTCTCCTCTAAAAATAAATATTGCATAATTTGGAATTCGCCATATATTGATCATTATTTTTCCATCACGGACCTGGAAATACTTAGCTATAGCGTATGTTTCTTCGATTCCATATTAGATTGTACTTTGATGCATACTTTTGCATTATGCAACGGTGTTATATCATCGATTATTGAAAAATAAAAACAGTGTTTGGGCCTATAAACACTAATTTGTTGCTTCAATCTGGACAGTACATATCTATGCCATATTTATACGGAGACATTTACTTCCAAGAGGACACACAAATTTGTTTCTACAATTATATTTATTTACTGTTCTTTGTTTGGTTTCTCTACTCTTATTACTACTACCAGACTTAATGTTATTTATTCTAAGAGATTAAACTCCTACACAAGTTAGAAGGCATTTCGTTCATCTATGCATTCTGAGTTCACATCCTGCCGGTGGAAATCGGCAATCGGTAATGGTGGAAATGAAATCGACTGGCCCACCCCAAAATTTCAGGCATTGTACCTATAGTAGAAAGGATTATTATTATTATTATTATTATTATTATTATTATTATTATTATTATTATTATTATTATTATTATTGTTATTATTATTATTATTATTATTATTATTATTATTATTATTATTATTATTATTATTATTATTATCATCAGCATCATTATTATTATTATTATTATTATTATATTATTATTATTATATTATTATTATTATTATATTATATTATTATTATCATCAGCATCATTATTATTATTATTATTATTATTATTATTATTATTATTATTATTATTATTATTATTATTATTATCATTATCATCATTATTATTATTATCATTACCATTATTATTATTATTATTATCATTATCATTATCATTATTATTATTATTATTATTATTTTATTATTATTATTATTATTATTCTTATTATTATTATTATATATTATTATTTTATTCAGTAGTTTTATTTTTATAGCGTGCTTTCACTTCACTACCGATCGCAGCTCTGTGTGCCTTGGGTATGTGCTGTGATTTGTTTTGATGCTCTGATGGTTATTGTATGGAAAGTGTTCTGCGTAGGATGTGTGCAGTGCCTAATAGTGCAATTTTCTGTATGTTATATGTGTTTGTAAGTCCTGGTGTTTTTGTTATGTTTTTGTCTGAATATTTTTTTATGATGCCTAATGCACCTACTATGATAGGAATTGTTTCTGTTTTCAGGTTCCACATTCTAGTTACCTCTATTTCAGGTCTTTGTATTTTGAGAGTTTCTCCATTCTTTTTAGAGACACGTTGTCATCAGCCGGTATTGATACATCAATTAGAAAGCATTTTTTTTCTTCATGATCTCTGACAACTATATCTGGTCCGTTGGCCTTAATTTCTCTATCTGTGTGTATCGGCATATCCCAGAGTATGGTTGCTTTCTCGTTTTCTGTGACCTTTTCTGGTGTGTGCCTATACCATCATTTTTCTGTGTTATTCCATAATGTTGGCATAGCTTCCAATGTAGTAGGTTCCAACTCTGTCATGTCTGTGATATATTCCTTCTTAGCCAGGACTGGGCAGCTAGAGATAATATGATTTATTGTTTCTTGTCCATCTCCACATATTCTGCAGTTACTTGTAATATTTTCTTTTCATTACATGTTTTTGGTAATTTCTGGTGGGGAGGCTTTGGTGTTGTGCTGCAATTAAAAACCCTCTGTTTCTGCTTTGAGTCCTGAGCTTCTCAACCATTGCTGGGATTTTTCTTTGTCTATTTCTTTTGCGTTTAGTTTAGTGCAGTATTTACCATGAAGGGGCTTTTCTTGCCATCGTTTTATCATGGCTCGTTGCTGTTCTATTTTTAGTTTGGATTTCATTTGTGTTATAGCTTTTGTTGTTTCTTCATCATCTTCTTCTTCTTTGTGTTTATTAGGTGGTATGATTTCTTGTTTGTATTTGTCAGCTTCCTTAAATACTGAGAACAGTTTTTTGTTTTGCTCGTGTTTTGCTGCTATCTGGATCAGTTTTCCTTCCTTCTGAAGTAGGTATTTTTGCGGTCCTATGGTGTTTATTTTATAGTAGTTTTCCAGCTGTATAAGGCCTCTACCACCTTCTATACGTTGTATATATAGTCTTTCTATGTCAGATTTTGGGTGATGCATCCTAGATCCTGTCAGTATTTTTCTTGTTTTCCTATCTATTTTGGACAGTTCATTTCGTGTCCAGTTAAGGATATTGTAGCTGTAACTTATAACTGGGACAGCTAAAGTGTTGATACCTATTATCTTGTTTTTAGCATTGAGCTCTGTTTTTAGTATTGATCTAACTCGTCTATAATATTCTTTTTTTACTTTCTCTTTCATTTGTGTGTGTTGTGTCTTATCTAGTTCATGGATTCCTAAGTATTTGTAAGTTTGGCTTTGGTCTAATTCTTTTATTTCATTGGTTTTATCTAGTGTGATGTTGTTACTCTTAACTAGTTTTCCTCTTTTCATGGTTACTTTGGCGCATTTTTCTAATCCAAATTTCATATCTATTTCTTTGGTAAATCCATGAACTGTCTTTAATAGTGTTTCCAGCTGTTTGTCATTTGCAGCGTATAGTTTTAGGTCATCCATATATAAAAGGTGGCTGATCGTTTTGCCGTAACATTTATATCCGCATCCAGTTCTATTTAGCATATCAGATAGAGGTGACAGTGCCAAGCAGAAAAAGGAGTGGAGAGAGTGTGTCTCCCTGGAATATTCCTCTTCTAATGGGGATGTCTTTGGTTTTCATGAGTCCCTCTTTTGTTTGGAGGTGTAGGACTGTTTGCCATTTATTCATAGAGTGCTCTATGAATTTTATGATTGTTGGTGCTACTTGTTAATGGCTAGTGTTTCGAGGATCCATGTGTAGGGGATGCTATCAAACGCCTTTTTGTAGTCAATCCAGGCCATACTGAGGCCTTTCTTCTTTCTGTGGCTGTCTTCAGTTACGGCTTTATTAATCATTAGTTGATCTTTACAGCCATATGAGCCCTTGCAGCATCCTTTCTGCTCTTCTGGGAACAGTTTGTTTTCGTCCAGGTGCTTGTTCAGCCTTTGCGATATCACTGCAGTAAATGCCTTGAACATAGTAGGGAGAGCAGGTTATTGGTCTGTATTGTAGTTTTCTGGTTTTGTTGTTTCATTGATTTGGGAATTAGATGGTTTTCCCTTCGTGAGTCATTCAGGCATTGTCTCTGGCTCTGCTAGTATGCTGTTAAATTTTTCAGCCAGCTTTTTGTGCATTCCTGTTAGATATTTCAACCAGAAGTTGGGGATCTTGTCATGCCCAGGTGCCTTCCAGTTGCTTAGTTTTTGCAGTGCCTGGGTGACCTCTTCAGTTGTTATGGGGATCCAAAGTTGTTCAGATGCCGAGTTGTTATTTTCATACTCCTTTTTTTGGCTGTTCGTTCGCCGGCCATATTTCTTTCCAGAATTCTTCCAATTCTTCTGCCGTTGGTGCTGCAGTGACTTCTATTTTATTTTTGCCCAGTTCTTGGTAGAACTTTTGGGGTCGGAGTTGAACTTTTTGTTCTGTTCAAAGAAGCGTTGGCGTTTCTCGTACCGGCGGATGCTTTGAGCTTTGGCAAGGATATCTTGGTTCAGCTTTTCTTTTATCTCCGGCAAATCTTTTTCTGTGATGTTATATTTGTGGAGCATTTTTGTTCTCTTTTTGTTGCTCAGTAGCGTTGCTTCTTTGCTGATTTCATTAAGAATCGACAGGTCTTTTCTAATTTTTTTTTTTTGTTTTGGATGTTATTCATCCACAGGGTTTGTTTGGGTGGTGGTACTCCTGTTTGGCGGGTTTGGGTGAGTATCCAGCTTCTTTTGTGCTGCAGTGGCTGCTGCGTATATCAAGTCATTTAGTTCAGTGATATCACGTTTTTTGTTCAGTGGCTAGTTCAGTGACGGCTAGGTTATGTTGTTTATTGGTTATAATTGGTGTTGTTATTGCGTTTATTTTTATTCTTGGGAGGTATGGTCGGTGGTCCATTTTGAGCTCTGTGGTTTTTAGTTCTTTGATTATTTTATTTTTTATATTATCATAATCATTAGGCTCCCCTTCGTTGTTTACATCGTGTTTGTTGGAATGTTGCGTTGTCTTCGTGTTTTACAGTTTCGAGTGTTTATATTATTGGGCATGTTGTGGTGGCTTCT